>NC_052069.1:95706939-96006939 GCF_015852505.1 Tachyglossus aculeatus
GCTTCCCCATCCCCCCCGCCCTACCTCCTTCCCCTCTCCACAGTACCTGTATGTATATTTGTAAAGATTTATTACTTTATTTTACTTGTACATATTTACTATTCTATTTTATTTTGTTAATATGGTTTTTTTTGTTGTCTGTCTCCCCCTTCTAGACTGTGAGCCTTCTGTTGGGTAGGGACCGTCTCTATATGTTGCCAACTTGTACTTCCCAAGCGCTTAGTACAGTGCTCTGCACACAGTAAGTGCTCAATAAATACGATTGAATGAATGAATCCTAAGTGCTACTCTCTCAGGTGCTTACTACAGTTGATGGATTTATCCCAGTTAAGCTGCAAGTGACAATAGGTATTTTCACCCACACCACCTCCCAGCCACGCATCATCTGAACTGTGGCATCTGGGCTGGTACCCCCACGAAGATAACGGGGAACAGAGAACCTGCACAGAGGAATTGATTATAGCGATAGTGGCTTGCACAGGGTCACTCATGCTATCATCACTGCCAGTTCCATCCTTGCTAGTCCACAGAGTTCAACGGGTGACTAGGTAGATCAGGGGGAGGACAAGTGCATGTGCCATTTTTGCCCATATTAGCTAACTGCAGGAAGTTTCAAAACTAGAACCCAGGCATCCTGATTCCCAGAGCTGTGCTCTTTCTACCGGGCCCAAATCCTCAGCAGAGCTTGGACTGATGGAATAGTTTCCCTTCCAACAGCACAGCTGCATTCATTTGTAGTTGGGTAAAAGTTAGATGGGTACAAAGGGGCCAGGAAAAGGCCTACAGATCCTGCCTGGAAATCTGACTTTAAAAAGAAACACTTGCAGATGGAATGGAATGACTGTAGGTAGAGCCGGATGTATGAGGGTGTGAATGTCTATTTCAGTTCTATGCGTAAAGATCACTTACACGACTACTCTTGGTGCTGCCAGAATGTGTGTTTTCAGTCCGCATTTGGCTAGGATGTTGCTGGGAACTGTGAAACACCCTGCCAAAAATGCCAACCAGTTGGGATATGGTGCCCCATGGTGTAAGAGGAAATAGTCATGCTTAAGTGCTCAGAGACAGACAGGGGTGAGGACCATAGCTTCCAGGAACATGATCCAGGCATATTAGGACTTCAGAATAGATCCTCTGGTTTAAAAATCATGCAAGATTTCTGAAAACCAAAGTCTCTGTCTCTGGTTCAGAGGGAAAAGCAAAGAGAAGCAGAACGGTGTATGAGAAGCAGCATGATGTAGTAAATACAGCATGGGTCTGGGAGACAGAAGGTCAGGTATTCTAATCCCAGTTCCTCTACTTGTCTGTGTGACCTTGGGAAAGTCACTTCACTTCTATGCCTGGAACCTTATCTGTAAAATGGGGATTGAGACTATGAGCCCCATGTGGGACAGCGACTGTGTCCACCCCAAATTGCTTGTAACCACCCCCGTGCTTAGTACAGTTCCTTACACACAGTAAGTGTTTAACAAATGTCATACTTAATATTGTTATCATTAGAGAAGGTATTGAAGGACAGATAGGAAGACATCTCAAAATCCCTCCTGGACCCAGAACGCTGTGATTTATTCTCTGATAAATTAAACATTTTCAAAACAGTCTTCCCAGAACAAATGTAGGTAATTCTTGTCCTTTTGGGCATTGAGGGAAGAGCAGACTGCTCATACTGCTCTAATAACCCTTTTTTTCCCCACATACACAACACTGTGTAAGCAGACCGATCCTTTTTGCAAAACTCTGGACAAATGTGCTTCTCAACAAAGAACAGATGTTTCAGCTCAAGCAGAAAATGAATTTACCACTAGCTACTAATCTTTGTCTCCTACAGCTGCTCACCAGAATACAGCACAGGACTTGGCCTGATAATATCTTTAGCTGCTCTGTTCTAGGTTTTTGACATTCAACATTCATTTTCTCTCTTCCCCTGTTCCATATTATACAAAGACATCAATTACCTTTTTGCTTCCGATACAAAAATTTTGGGCAGCACCACTTTTTCCTTGTAGAATATTTTAGGATAAAGTTCCATAAAGTTTTGGTGAGCCTCTTTGGTGGAGTACACATTCTTTCTAAAAGAAATAATATGTATTTAAGACAGTTATCTTAAAGCTCAAATCCACATCACATCATCATCATTTCCAACTTCCAGTGAAGAACAGAAAAATCTGGAGTCACTGAGCAGCCCAACATATGAATGGTGTAAGGCTTAGGGTAGCAAATGATGGTGATCAAAAGTAGTAGAAACACTTTTTACTCTGGAAAAAAATTATTATTAGTAATTCTAGTCCAAAAAAGACTGGTAATGCCAGCATTATGTGTTCAATCTAAAAGCTCAGCAATCTCAATAGAATGTTAATTCATGGAACACTGGTAAGCCATGGAGAATCTAATTTTCAGGGCCATACAACATAAAGTTCTGAAAATATTCACAGTGCTTTCCTCCCTGTTGCTTATTTGGCAATTAAGGAACCACATCAACTCTTTCTGGGATCCTAGGGGCCAGCTATCACAGCGCCGCTTTAGAGAATTAAATGGTTCTACTTAGCAGGACAGAATTCATGGATTCTATGTATTTAGACTCAGGTTAACGGAGCTATCTCAGAGCTGGCTATCTTGCTGAAAGTCCCCCTGAAATTGATTATAATATCAATGAAGACTGGAAAAAATTCTCCTTTTCTGTTTTTGAGGCCAACAAAAGTTGAAAACAAATAGCCTTTTTTCCCCAAGCCAAGTCTCATGTGGACCACAGCTCCATTACTATCGAGTCTGCCTGTTTTTCTAGCCTTCCCTCCTGAATCCCCTCTCAGAGCCTTAACGGTATCCCCCCCTGAACATCTGGCTCTTCCCAACAAAGCATCTCTCGTTCTATAACTCAGCCACCCACCACTGGACTATCACGGACCTTGCGGAGAATCTGACTCATTGACCTTTATATGGTCAATATTTACACTTTAGGATCCACCTTTCTCCCAACAACTATATTCACTCCATGATCAACCATATTTACTGAGCACTTACTGTGTGCAGAGCACTAAGCACTTAGGAGAGTACAATACAACAATACAACAAAAACAGACATTCCCTGCCCACCACAAGCTTACACTCTAGAGGGGAAGACAGACAACATTAATAAATAAATTATGGATATTTACATAAGTGCAGTGGAGTGGGAGGGCAACGGGCACGCATGTCAAGAAGGACGGGGAAATAATTTTGCCAGGCAGTGGGTTCTAATCCCTCTTCTGCCACTTGTCAGCTGTGTGACTGGGCAAGTCACAACTTCTCTGGGCCTCAATTCCCTCATCTGTAAAATGGGTATGATGTCAGTGAGCTCTACGTGGGACACCCTGATTACCTTGTATCTACCTCAGTGCTTAGAAAACTGTTTTGCACATAGAACGCACAACAAATGCCATCATCATTATTATTATTATTATTATTAGAGGAGAGGACAGAGTTAAAACGTGCAAGGATGAACTTGATGTGGATGAATTGAGTCTCATATCTAGATTTCCACCAATAGCACTCTGCAGCTCTTGCACAGGGAGTGAAGGAAGACGACTGTGGAGGGGATCCAGGACTGTGGGTTAGTGGTATGAGATTGATGAAGGTATAGGGTAGTGAGAGAGTTAAGTAGAGAGGGCATTGTTGAAGGTGTCAATTTGGTCATCAAGGAAAGGTAATATGGGTATGGAGGCTAAATGGGGCATGATATCTTGAGAAACTTGGTTGGAGTAAAAAAATTAGAGATCTCTGAGGGAACAGGACAGATTTGCAAGGAGGTTTGTGGGAAATGTTGAGTATTGAATTTTACATCCATTGTCTTAATTGGGTCTTCCTCACTTGGACCATACAGAATCCATTGTTTTAGATATTTAGGTAATTAAAAGGTGTTGGATTTTTTTAAAAACATCTGTGCCAGAAATCCAAAGGATCTCTCCTGCTATGACATTCAGGGTACAATTTTTCAAATATAAAGTGGGAGTGAAAATGACAAACTACAAAATTATCTCCTTCATGCCTGACAGGACCCCCAGAACAATGAAAGCCAGACCAACAAGCTGAGAAAATGAAGGGAAGGCAAAGGGAAGGGATTTTTCCATACTTTTCATTTCTTCCCCAGCCTCTCTCCTTTTTGAGGTCATCAGAGGAGTCAAAGGACCAGTTAGAGTTTGATATAGAGCCCCTATGAATTCAAGCTCAAATGAATGAGGGCTTCATTTTTTCCAGCTGGTTAATTGAAGTTGTAAAACTGGCAATAGAGAACTAGGTCAGAGAGTCATTTCTGTTTCATTATAGAATATATAGATTGTATCACCTCATGGACTTATTGGTCATGGCAATACTCATACATTTACAAATTTCCATTTTATCTGGTGAAAATGTCAGGAGCTGCAAATCTTTCTCTTCCACATTAAAAGGGGAGCAGGTGCAAATTCATGCAAATTAAGCTAATTTCTCAGACCTCTAAATACACTCATAACTGGATTTCACCCTTTTATTAAGATCTGCCTTGAAGAAAATTGCCCTGTGATCACTTATAAATGCATTTCTAAAAAGCCCTTGACCTAAAAGAGAAGGTTGTGACATTAGTAGGTCAGTCAGATCCTCATTCTGCATCACTTCATTCTCTTCAGTCTACCTGACCGTTTTAGTTCTGACATGGGAAGCCATCATAGAATCAGCAGGGTCTTTTTCAAGATTCATAAACCCTCCTCATATCTCTTAGGGCTCACCATTCTTTAACAACTTTAGGATATCTTGTGGTTTGAGAGTTTTCCATTTCCAAAGAAGTGCAAAGTTCTTTTTACAACTGATTCAACAGAAAATTAAAGCTATACTTTAGAAATTAAGGTCTTTCTTCTGACACATTGATAAGTGTTGACCTCTACTGCTGTACAAATATTTCACCCAGAATACCATCAGCTAATTCAAACACTGCTGAATAACCAAATTTTACAAAAATGAAGAACACCTTAGGCATCAAGCTAACCAGAGGACAAATAAAAAGGTGGCATCAAGAAGGCAGCATTTCTTTAAAAGCCTAAGAATGTGGTACTGAACTTCAGACCAAACAAAGTCTATGGACTAATTTTAGTGGACCCATCCTTCTAAAGTGCCAGAAGGAGTGGACTGAATAGCAGACACTCATATTCCATTATCATCCACATACTCAAACAGGAGCCATGTGCTTTAAAGCACTCAATCACCTTGCCATTTCCTACCGTACCAACCTGATTTTCCACTACAACCCAATCTGCACACTTTGCTCCTCCACTGCCAATCTACTCACTCTATCAGTCTCATCTATCTTGCCACTGATCCTTCTCCCTTGTCTTGCCTCTGGCCTGGAACTCCCTACCTCTTCATATCCAACAGACATTCACTCTCCCCACCTTCAAAGCTTTATTAAAAACATATTTCATTCAAGAGTCCTTCCCCAACTAAACCCTCATTTTTGTCATTTCACTCCCTTCTGTATAGCCCTTGAATTGGGATTTGCACCCTTTGCACTCAGTGAATCCCATAGCACTTGCATATATCATAATTTATTTTTACTGGTGTCTGTCTTCCCCCAGACCACAAGCTCGTTGTGGGCCGGGAACACGTCAACCAGCTTTGTTATATGATACTCTCCCTAGCATTTAGCACAATGCTCTGTACAAAGTAAGCACTTAATATGATTGGAGCGATTGGCAGAACAGCTCTAACCAATGTTGAGCACTTACTGTGTACTGTACTGAGCACCTGGGAGAGTACAATATAACAGAGTTGGTAGACACTATCCCTGCCTTAAAGAGCTTATAATGCCATTACATGGACACTTAATATGGGGAAGACAGCGGGACAGGATTATGAATGATGAAGTGAAGTTAAAGCATTTAGAGCAGAGGTTTAAATACAACACCATAAAAAGAGGAAGAAACCAAGCCCTATGAAGAGTAAGTGCTACAGCATAATAAGGAATGTTTACACTTCCCTAATGTGGAAGGGATTTTTGGTTACTCGGTCATAGGAGCTACATCAACACAGATAAAAATCTTACGATTGGAAGCAGCAAAGCCTACTGAAAAGAGCATAGCCCTGCAAGCTCAAGGTTGAGTTCTAATCCAAATCTGCCACTTGTATGCTGCGTGACCTTGAGGACCTTGAGCAGGTCACTTAATTTCTCTATGCCTCAGTTTCCTCATCTGGAAAGTGGGAGTTCAATACCTGTTCTCCTTCCCACTTAGACTTTGTGAGCCCCATGAGGAAGAGGGACTGTGCCCTACCTGGTTATTTTGTGTCTACCTTAGCACAGGCTTTGACACAGTAGGTGCTTAACACATACCACAACTATCATCTTAAGTAGAACCCCACGGGACAGCATCTATCACCTCAACATTCTGTATTATTTTTGGCATCAAGATGCCATCTGTGAGAAAATGGTGTCCCATTCCAGTGATGAAGAACCAGTCACCAACCCCACAAAGACTCCTGCATTCATCCTGATGAGAGCTGAATACTCAAAATAAAGTCTTATACAAGGACTGGATGCAGGTTATTGGTTGCTTCACTTTTGAGAAGTAAAGAGTGTCCTGTTGAAAATCAGAACCCTTTAAGGTATTGAAGAGAACAGCCACCTAGGACTTGTCTGAATTTTGCCTAGTGAAATTCAAAGTGGCATTACAGCATTTAGAATAACCAGATTTCCCAGGACTAGCTCATAGAGAAAGATGCTGAAAACATCTAGGGCATCCACTTGCTAGCACTGCCTTTCAAATAAATGGACTCATGTTTCATACCTCTAAAGGTTCCCTAGAAAAATTGGTAAATGTTTGGTAATGCTATAACTAGCACCATTAGACCCCAGTAATAAAGGAGAGTAAGAAGCAGAGTAGTCCAGTGGACAGAGCCCAGGCTGGGGAGTTAGATGATCTGTGTTTCCATCCTGGCTCAGCCACTTACCTGCTCTATGACCTTGGGCAAGTTACGATCTCTCTGTGCCTCAGTCCCTCATCAGCAAAATTGGGATTCTACAACTGTTCCACCTCCTATTTAAACTGTGAGTCCCATGTCAGACCTGATGTTCTTTATATCTACTTCAGCTCTTAGTGCAGTGCTTGGCACAAAGTAAGTGCCTAACAAATACTATTATTCTTATAATCATTATATTGAGAAAAGACTGATTCCATGAGATTTTTATTATTATTATGGTATCTAAGTGCTTATTGTGTGTCAAGCACTGTTCTAGGGGCTGGGGTAAATGTGAATTAATCAGGTTGGACACAGTCCCTGTCTCACCTGGTGCTTAGAATTTACAGTTGAGGAATCTGAGGCACAGAAAAGTTAAGTGACCTCCCCAAGATCATATAGCAGGTAAGTGGTAGAGCCAGTATTATAGCCCAGGTCCTCTGACTCCCAGACCTGTATTCTTTCCAATACGCCTTGGTGTTTCTCATTTTAGAAAACCCATTAAAACAGGTAAGTTGGTTGTCATGGGGCATTTCTCTGCCCAGATTGGTTAGCAAAACCTAAACATGGGCAAATAAATAATTGCACTGCATGATTTATTTGTGCTTAGTGAGGTCAAGATCAGTTAAAAATTAACACCATATTCCCCCTGCCAAAACAAGTTAACAGATGCATATGTCTGAATAAGAGTATCCACTGATCATATTATGCAGAAATCAATATTTTTGAGTATATGTAGGAAATGGACTCATAATAATAGTTGTGGTATCTATTAAGTGCTTAACTGAGCCTCAAGCACTATACTAGGCTCTGAGATAAATGCAAGATGGGTCAAATCAGAAACAGACCCACCATATCTTGGGCTCACAACCTATGTAAAAGGGAGAGAAGGTATTTAATCACTATTTTACAGATGAGGAACAAGGCCCAGATAAGTTAAGTGACTTGCCCAAGATCACACAGCAGGCAAGTGGCAGAGCCAGGATCAGAACCCAGGATTCTGACACCAGGAGTCATGCTCTTTCCATTAGGCCACCTTGCTAAATTAAGAGTTTGAGAGACACTATAAAATTATTACACTGTCAGCCTCTTGACGGCAGGCATTGTTTCTACCAACTGCATTTTATCTCCCAGGTGCTCAGTATAGTGTTCTTCACTACACTCGCCCCACTTTTAGAGAAGCAATATGGCCTAGTTGATAGAGCACAGGTCTGGGAGTCAAAAGGACCTGGATTCTGATCCCAGCTCTGCCACTTGTCTACTGTGTGACCTTGGGCAAGTCATTTAACTACTCTGGGTCTCAGTTACCTCACCTGTAAAATGGGGATTAAGAGTGTGAGCCCCATGTGAAACAGGGACTATGTCCAACTCAATTTGCTTTTATCCACCCCAGCACTTTGAACAGTGCCTTGCACCTAGTAAGCACTTAAATACCCCTCTAAACTGTAAGCTCATTGTGGGCAGGGAATGTGACTGTTTATTGTTGTATTGCACTCTAAGTGCTTAGTACATTGCTTTGCTCACAGTAAGTTCTCAATAAATGATTGAATCGAATGAATGAAATAACACAATTATCATTAGTGCCTTCAAAGCCTTATTGTAGGCACATCTTCTCCAAGAGGCTTTCCTTAACTAAACCCTTATTTCCTATTCTCCCACTCCCTTCTTCATCACCCTGATTTGCTCCTGTTATTCACCCTTCCCTCAGCCCCACACCACTTTTGTACATATTCATAATTTATTTATATAGTCTGGCTCCCCCTCCAGACTGCAAGCTCAGTGTGGGCAGGGAATGTGTCTACTGACTTTTACTGTTATAGCGTACTCTCCCAAGTACTTATTACAGTGCTCTGCATAAAGTAAGAGCTCAATAAGAATGACTTATTGCACAAAGTGTTCAATACATATCATTGATTGCTGTCCTTAAGAAGTTTAAAATTGAATGAGGGGAAACAGCCATTAAAATAAGTTACAGATAGGAAGAAATTCAAGGAGACATCTAACTTTAAGCTCCTTGTGGACAGGGTTCATGTCTACCGACTTGTGTACTCTCTCAAGAGCTTAAAACAGTGCTCAGCACGGAATTATGATCCATCTATCCACTACTCAGGGGTTTTGGGTATCATAGAAATTATAGCTTGCATTCATCTTCCACCAAATGCAGTGCCCTGAGAAGCACAAAACTACCAGCTACAGAGTCACTTGGGAGGCAGGAAGATGATTCAAATGACTTTTGCTCAGATTTGGACTCTTGGGACCACCCCCCCCACCCCCCCACTACTTTTTTTAATATGCAATCATCAAATCAGAAAATCAGCTTGAATGTCGACTAACTCCTGCTGTGATCAAATGGAAATATGTGGCTAAAGATCGCTTAATGAACTGCCAGCTAAGTCAAAAGTAATTATCCTGGGAGGAGAACAAAGGCGGCGAATAGGAAAGCTCCTTCCTCAATGTGACCTGGGCACCACTAATTTAAATAAATGCCTCCTGCGACTCAAAGAACCTTCTTCCTCCTGTAGGCCACAGAGCTGTGGAGTCAAGATTGTGAGCAGCTGGGACTAACAAATATACCTGGTGGAGAAACATCCTTGAATCTCACTCGAGTCCCTCTTTTATCAAAAAAGTTGTTTCATTATTGCCTTTCCAAGTTCACCCTTCGGCTTCTGTAATTCATTCTACTTTAGAAAAACCTTCAGGGTTTCTTAGTTCTAATTTTGTCCCCTAGGGAATGAGTGCGGAGACTCGGGGCCCTAGCCCAGATTCTGTTTAATCTTAAGGTAGATTTTCCTATTAGAACTATTTAAAATTCCACAGAGGGCAGAATGTTGTTTATCAGAAAATAAACAGGGTAAAATCTCCTTCACTCTTAGTAAACTAAAGCCTAACTTAACTGGACATGAATAAAGTGGTTTTGCAATCTCAGAAAACCTGGATAATATTCCCAAATGAATCCCTGAAGCATGTGGCCCAGTAGGAAATTGCAGTAACAAGAAAATAAAATGAGCTTCTCCTTTTTAATGATGATAATAAATGATTAGCTCTCCAAGTCATATTACAAACCACTCCATGTAAATCAGCTGACCTAACTTCTTTCTCACCAGCATAGTCAAGGGACAATTTCTTTCTACCTGAAACTGGGATCATAAAAAATGGTCTCATTTGTTATACATTCTCCCAAAAGCATACAGGCTAGAAGCCAGGTTCACCTAAATCCTTACTTGCTGTGATTCTAATTTGAAATTTTCTCCTTTCCAGCAGCCCCACATGGGCAGGTCCTAGAAACGTAATCCAAATTTCCTAACATTCAATCATATTTAGTCAACCATATTTATTGAGTGCTAACTGTGTGCAAAGCACTGTACTAAGCACTTGGGAGAGTATGATATAACAGACACGTTCCCTGCCCAAAGTGAGCTTACAGACTAGAAACAGTTTCAATCTATAGAGAAAATACATTAAAAATAGAATAATCTAGCAAATGTAAGAAAAATAGGGTCAAATCCTGGATCATTTAAGAGTCCTAATCAATTGCCACCTTTATTCTAAGGGGAAGAGTAGACATTTGCTTTCTTTTGGGGGAAGAGACAAACTTGCTTATGCTCTCAGGGTGGGAAGAGGACATTTAGAGGGTGTGCCACAAAAAAAGAGTATAAAATACAAATGTATTTTAATGATGAAAAAGTAATTTCTAAAAGTTACAAGAACAAACGATGTAATATACTTCATTTTTTAAGAGCTGGGTAATTGTTCTCTAGATTTGATGAACCGTCAACTCCAGGGACCAAGATTTGGGAGAGAGAGGGAAATTAAGAAAGGAGGGGGATTTTCCTTTCTAAATTGTAAGCTCCTTGGTATCAACTGTTATATTGAACTCTCCCAAACATATAGAACAGTGCTCTGCACACAGTAAGTGCTCAATAAATACCACTGATTGGAAAGGTGAAAAGAAGGGAAAGGGGAAGCAGTAGGGGAAAGAGGGAGAGAGAAAGAGCAAAGGGTCTTTGCTTCCAATCTTATGACTAGAACATCCCTCACATCTCACATTCAATCTGGGCAATGTAATGCCTGTCCCCTAATGAAAAGAGACTCTTCAGTAAATTTCCAAGAACTTCATATCTCAAATTTCTATTAAACATAATATTTCCTAGGATGTATTTCAAAGAAGCCTACTTTTAGCACCTTTAACTATTTCATTAGTCTATTGGTGTATTGCTAAAGACATTCTAGTGAAGGTTGAATCCTTTAACAATTCTTTAAAGGTATCTCTTCCACACTTTATGTTTTCACCTAGGAATGTGCCAGACTCACATTTATTCTGTCTTAATAGGTTTCCTGTGGTCTCTCTATCCTGCCCTATTCATTCTGGAGAAATAACTAGGCTTACATTTTCCAGTGTTTTTTTCTGTGGTGACTCAGTATCCATGAATGTCAGCAATGGTCTTACTTTTGCATTCTGCCCCTAAGCATTCCTATTCACATTCATCAGAGCTAAAGAATAAAGTAAATCTATTACTGTTACTTACATGGCTCGTAGTCCTTTAATGCGGCATAATGCATCCAACTGATCGTAATTAATCTGCTTAGAACATTTCAACTCTAGGAAGAATAAATAAAAAATTTGAGCAATTTTCTGGAGCCATTTTCGCCAAGTGTGTAAGTACAGTTTAATTGCAACCATTTTTCAATTATGGTAAAAGCAAGTCAATGAATTTGGAAGAGATATTAACATCATTGGTTGGGTATGGGAAAATAATTTCATTGCTTCATAGGGCAATGAGATGAGAAACTTTAGATGTCACCAAGAATCTGCATCCCAGCAGATAACTACCCAGCATGAAGTCACCTACACTTTGGAATATAAATCCTGACCCACATTCATGGGTCCAAACTAGAATGGGGTCCAAATGGACCCTCAAATCCAAAACCTGTCCTGGACCACAATTTCACTCGAGAGAAATTGGAATCCCAATGTAAATTTGTGCTGAAGGTGTAGTTATCCTCTAAATTTCTGTCTTCCCCACAAATTTTGAAGTCTGACAAGATAAAGGGATTTTTAGATGATAAAACGTCTCTAGACTGTAAGCTTGTTGAGCACAGGGAACGTATCTACCAACTGCGGTGTATGTACTCTCCCAAGCACACAGTACAGTGCTCTACACACAGTAAACACTAAGTAAATACCATTCATTGGTTGATTAGGCCATGATTGTTTCTAGCTCTAGATCCTGAATGCTTTATAAAAAAATTTGAGTGTTTAATCAATGTTAAGCTGCAACTAAAGCTGCATTTCTCTGCCCCATGTTCCTCCTACTTTGAAAATCTTGGCAATCTTGCCTTCCCCATTACTGAAGTCTGGACCAGATCTTCATACATCTTTTTTCCTTTAAAAAGTTTCTAATTGGAGGTCAACAACAGTAAGCCCTTAATTATGTCAAAAAAAAAAAAACCAAAAAAGGAAATCTACAGGAGATGCTGTGCCAGAGAACAGTTTCATTATCCAATCCTTTTGAACAATGTTTCCTTCCTGAAGAGTTAGTTGTAACACCCCTGATCTAACTCCCTGAGTGACTGATTACAGGAAGCAAGAGCACAGTTAAATTTCATGCTTCTTCCTACTGTTCTGAATTGGATAAACTCTCAAGGGCATAATCAAGAGAACTGGTGAAAAACTGGTGGTAAATTAAGTAAATGGTATTCATTGAATGTTTACTTTGTGCAGAGCACTGTACTAGGTGCATAGGAGAATACAGTAAAGTTGGTAGACAGAATCCCTGCCCTCAAGGAGTTTACAGTCTAAAGGAGAAGGCATACAGATGAGGCAAGTCTGCTTTGCTGCCCCCAAACTCACATCCCAAATAAAGTCCTGCATTACCTCTTGACTCCAGGAAATGGCTACAGGTCTATCCCAGCACCTCAAGGTCAATCTATCCAAATCTAAACTCAGAATAACAACAGCATAAGTGCCAGAGTTCCATAGTAACAAATACATAAATAAACGAGTCCCCTCCTCCATTTAACTTTCCCACCACAGTTAAAAATACCACCATCCTTCCTGTCTTTAAAACATTAAACCTTGGCATTATCCTCAACTCTTATACTCAGTCTATGGCTAAGTTCTATTGTCTTTTTCTCCTCAGTTTTTCTTAGGTACATTGCCCTGTTCTTTCCATCCAAACAGCAACCACATAAGTACTGTCCATATCCCAATTTGAATACTGAATCAGCCTCTCAAGTCATTCTGGTTCCAGTCTCTCCCCTCTCTATACTCATTTTTGCTCAAACAGTTATACACATCTCCCTACTCCTCAAAAGCCCTCAATTATTACTCATTCCTCTTCACATCCAATAGAATCCCTGACCACTGTCTGGATTTAAGGTATTCATTCAGCTGTCTTCCTACTACTAACCCACTCTCTTTTCTCATTCCACCTCAGCCTGGAGTCTTCATTCTGACCAAATAGCTTCCTATCCTTGCTTCGTCTCTTCCACGTCTGACCTTTGTTCAGTTCCTTCTCTTCCTGAAGGAACTTCCTCTTCATATTAGTCAGACTACAGCTCTGCAAGTTTCAAAGCCCTTTTGAAACCACAATTTCTCTAGGAGATAACTTCCCTAGTCATATCTCTGCCACTCACAGATTTTATTCCCCCCAAATATCACTCTGGCACTTTTTACTTGCCATGCACTGATTTACTTGCAACCACTATATCACTTTTGCACTTCAGACCCAGGGATGGACTCCATGTGTAATCAAAATTGATTTGGGGGTGTTTGGGGAGAAGGAGTCATCGCTGTTTCCCTCCCTTCAACTTCCTTTTTATTCCTTTGGTAAAATTATGCCTTTCCAATTGGTATGTACAGGTGATAATGGTTTACAATTTGCCAGGGTGAGGAGCTCAGCATGTTTTAGGAACTTTAATAAAAACAGATAAACCAGTTACAGTAAAAGAGTCAATGTAAGCTCTATGTGCAGGGAACGTGTTTAACAACTGTTTTGGGGGTTGTTTTCCCTTTTTTACAGAAAAATAATAATGATAATAGTTAAATCCTTACTTGTGTCAGACACTGAACTAAGCACTGGGGTAAATTCAAGCTATTTGGGTTAGACACAGTTCCTGTCCCACATAGGGCTCACAGTCAATCTCCATTTTACAGATGAAGAAACTGAGGTACCAAGAAGTTAGCAGACTTGCCCACGGACACACAGCAGGCAAGTGGTAGAGTGGGGATTAAAACCCAGGTCCTGACTCTCAGGCCTATGCTTTATCCACTGGGTCAAGCAATTAATACGCTGCTCTGCAGACAATAAGTACTTAATAAAAACTACTGGATTAACTGTGTGCCTTATGAAGTGCACAAGAGGTTTGTGCTTTGCTAAACCAAGACTGTAGCCAGGTTAGGAGCAAGCTCTGAATCCCAAATGTGCTAGTTCCCTGCCTGGACCCAGTTGGATTACAAAGTTTTTACTACACACATTTAAATAAAAAGCTGATCTTGATTTCTTCAGGGATTATAGGACATTTTAAATTATGAAACATGGAATTCCCAGCAAATGCTGGAAACGCTGCCATGGGCTCATCACCCTACCTGGAGCAAACTTTAAAGTCGAACTGTTAGGGAAGTTGCCATTTCCTGCCTGGTCCCAGGCGGACTGCAAAGTTTTCACTCTGCATGTTTTAAAACAAAAGCCTGACTGGGGAAAGTTTTCAGCAGGTATCTTATCCGCATTTTACAGATGAGGAAACAGAGCACGAATATGTTGAGTGACTTGCTCATTTTCTCACAGCAAATGTGTTGGAACTCCCCACCCCCACCCTCCTTCTAGACTGTGAGCCAGTTGTTGGATAGGGACCATCTCTATATGTTGCCAACTTGAACTTGCCAAGCGCTTAGTACAGTGCTCTGCACACAGTAAGTGCTCAATAAATACGAATGAATGAATGAATTAACTGGCATCAGGACCCAGATATCTTGACTCCCAGGCCTGTGCTTTTTTCACAAGGTCAATTTGCTTCTCAAGGTAGCTCAACAATCATTACATTAACCCACATTAAGGTCGCCTTCTTTCTAATCTACACTCTTGCACTACTGATGTAGTGGTGAGTATTTGGCTTGTGATAACACTTGTATTTAAGTGTTTACTAAATGTCATGCACAGTCCTAGATGCTGGGGTAGATACAACATAGATGGGACACAGTCCCTGCCCCCGCATGGAATTCCACACTCTAAGGAGGTGGGGGGAGAGAGAGATTGTGATCTGTGACTTTCAAATCTTTTTCTTCTCTACTTGCAAGAGTCTGTACTTCTTCATCTTGTATATGTGCAATTAATAACACAATGGTATTTACTGAATGCTTACTTTGCACAAAGCACTGTACTACGAACTTGGGAGAGTGCCATAGAGTTGACAGACATGATCTCAAACCCCACCTTTCTCCTGCAGATCTCAAAACATTTCGTATATATGGAGGCAGATTTTCCCTGTTTTCTCCTCATGAGTTAAGTACTTACAGAACATTCATTCACTCTTTCTGGACCCTAGGAGATCAATTTCTGAAGCTGTTTATGAATTGATAAGCTCAGGGCATGAAAGTTGATGAAGTAACCTAAAGAGTGTCTGTCTTGGTTATTCACTACCAAGTAACTTTTTATTTTGTTTTAGTTTAGTGGGTCCTTGGCTAGTGAGAGAACAGAATCAGCCTCTTTTTATGCATAACAAGCTGTTCTAGTTAAGTGTGCAGGGCCCCACCACCTACTTTCTTCCCCAGTGTCATGCTGCCAGCTGCTCTGTAAGTAATGTGCAGTGTGACCTCTAGTGGAAAAGTATGTTTTACCCAGAAATTCTGCTGGTTCTCCCTGCAAGCCTTCAGGAGTCTGAGAAACAGAGGCTCATTCATTCATTCAATCGTTGAGCCCTTATTATTCATTCAATCGTATTTATTGAGTGCTTACTGTGTGCAGGGCACTGAGTGCATAGCACTCACTTCAAAGAGTACAATATAACAATAAGCAAACACATTTCCTGCCCACAGTGTCAAGGATTCACCTTTCCCCTCCTTTAGCATGAATTTTTCAAGTCACAGTGATGATGATTAAAATGAGCCAATCTGAATGGGTAAAACTCTGAGCACTTTTCAAGCACTGTGGCTTAGTGGATAGAGCACGGGTCCGGGAGTCAGAAGGACCTGGGTTCTAATCCAAGTTCTGCCACTTGCCTGCTGGGTGACCTTGGGCAAGTCATTTCACTGTGCCTTAGTTTCCTAAACTGCAAAATGGGGTTTCAATACCTGGTCTCCCTCCTACTTAGGACTGTGAGCCCCATGTGGGACAGGGAATGTATCTGGCCTAACTAGCTTGTGTCTACCCATGGCTTATAACACTGCTTGACATTCATTCATTCAATCATATTTATTGAGCACTTACTGTGTGCAGAGCACTGTACTAAGCACTTGGGAAGTACAAGTTGGCAACATATAGACACGGTCCCTACCAAACGGGCTCACAGTCTAGAAGGGGGAGACAGACAACAAAAACAAAACATGTGGACAGGTGTCAAGTCACCAGAATAAATAAAAATAAAACTAGATACACATCATTGACAAAGTAAATAGAATAGTAAATATGTACAAGTAAAATAGAGTAATAAATCTATACAGACATATATACAGGTGCTGTGGGGAGAGGAAGGAGGTAGGGCGGGGGGATGGGGAGCAGGGGAGGAAAAAGGGGGCTCAGTCTGAGAAGGCCTCCTGGAGGAGGTGAGCTCTCAGTAGGGCTAATGATACATAGTTACATAATAGATACACATAGATACCATAATAGAGTGGGGGGCATGAGGGGCACAAAGGAACCACCATTGTGGTCCAGCTCAATCTCCCAGAGAGCCCCTCCATGGCCCCTCTCAATCCCTAGCTTGGGGAACTTCTGCTACATTGTAAATTCACTGTGGGCAGGAAATGTGTCTACTAAATCTGTTATATTAAAAAAAGGTATTTGTAAAGCACTTATATTCCAGGCACTACACTATGCACTGGGATAGATACAAGCTAATCAGATTGGACACAGCCCATATCCAACATGGGGCTCAAAGTTTTAATCCCCATTTTACAGATGAGGTAATTGAGACACAAAGAAGTGATTATATGCTCCCTAGCACTTAGTGCAGTGCTCCACACAGAGTAAGCTCTAAATAAATGATTGATTATGTTTCCTAGCAACTTGTCACTGATTCAGCCACACTGTGCGGGCCAGTAGGGGGTCAGAGAGCTACTTGCTTTTCTAATGCAATGATTCCCTTTTATATGAAAGGTTTGTTGTCAAAATTCCAAAAAGTCAGCTCTTCCGTCATAATACTGATCAGGAAAAGGATCTTTGAATCAGTGGATGGTATTGATTGAGCACTGTGTGCAGAGCACTGTTCTAAGCACTTGGGAAAATACAATAGAACTGGTAGACATGATCCCAGCCCATAAGGAGCTTACAGTCTATGGGGAGACAGATTCATTCTTATACTCTAAAATTAATTACAGATGGGGAAATAATGTCTGTGTCTGCCTCCCCATAGACTGTAAGCTCTTCTTATGTATATCACAACTTAGGCTCACATTCTTATACTTTATTTCCCCATCTGTAATTTATTTTAATGTCTGTGAACATAAGTTGTGTGGGGTTGGGGTGAATAGCAAAGCACTTAAGGGTTACTCCACCAAGTATATAGGCAAAGCTGAAGGGAAGGTGAACAGGGAAAAATAGAGGACTAGTCAGGCTAACCCTTTTGGAAAGGATGTGATTTTTGGAGGGTAGCGGAGAATATACGAAGTGGGAGGGAGTTCCGGGCCAGAGGGAGGTGGATGTGGGCAAAAGATCAGTAGCAAGAAAGACAAGATTGAAGTACAGAGGTTGATATTTAGAGGAGCAAAGTGTGCAGACTGGGTTGTAGTAGGAGATCGGCGAGGTAAGATAGGAGGGAGAGAGATAATTTAGTGTCTTAAACCCAATGGTAAAGAGTCTCTGTTGGATGTGGAGACATTTGCATGTGCAAAAACCTTCAGCTCCTGGAGTCACCTGTAAGAGAATTGGGCAACATAATACCTGGAGTTTCCATGGTGGAGGAGCGGAGAAACACTTTGAGGAGAACCAGCAGAGTCATGATAAAACTGCTTACGAATTTAGACCACTCATGATAGATGCCAGGAGATGGAGTGATAGATTGTTAAACCCACAAAAGAGCTTCTAACTTACTTGGTATACTCCGGGGAGGAGGAGGAGCAGCAGCCTGGTTGGAATCCTTTGAAAGTTTATTGAAGAGAGCTACTGTCACAGGGGAGATGGGCATCCTGACCTCTTTTTAACAGCACCAGCAGATCAAAGACTTTTCAAATAGTGATAGACTCCCACTCCCCAAGTGACATCATAAACCAGTACTGTGGTCTCTGATTGGTGAAGACTGGCCAGGGATTAACCTATCACTTTTGTTGACCATGAAGGATGAGTTCTAAATTCTCTCAGGAAACCAACTCCCTGTAACCAAATGAGTGAATTGGGAAAGTGTGATGGGGTGCCTGGAGATAAGGGATTCTGGTGAACAATCCTGTAGCTTGAATCTCCTTGGGGAAGTGAATAGAGTGAAACTAGAATCCTATAGTGTTACCTCCGGGATTTTCATCTGAGGCAGAAGTGAGAGAGCCTTGTAGAATATGGAATATGAAGTAGTTCTATTTCATGTTTCTCAACCTAAGGAGGATTCAGGGTGGAAAGCGGAGCTGGAAGAGGTTTCCTTGATGATCATAGGAGACGATTAATTAATTGTCGCATTTGTTAAGTGTTTACTGTGTTCCAGGCACTGTATAAAGCCCTGGGGTGAATACAAGCAAACTGGGATGGACACAGTCCCTGTCCTACATGGGACTCACAGTCTCATTCCCCACTTTACAGAGGATGTAACAGGCACAGAAAATAATAATAATAATAATAATAATAATAATGGCATTTTTATTAAGCGCTTACTATGTGCAAAGCACTGTTCTAAGCACTGCGGAGATTACAAGGTGATCAGGTTGCCCCACATGGGGCTCACAGTCTTAATCCCCATTTTACAGATGAGGTAACTGAGGCACAGAGAAGTTAAGTGATTTTCCCAAAGTCACACAGCTGACAATTGGTGCAGCTAGGATTGGAACCCATGACCTCTGACTCCAAAGCCCATGCTCTTTCCACTGAGCCATGCTGCTTCTCAGTGAAGTGACTTGTCCAAGGTCACACAGCAGACAAGTGGCAGAGCTGGGATTAGAACTCATGACCTTCTGACTCCCAGGCCCATGTAATAACCATTACACTATGCTGATGAATAATTACAGGGATGAGACAGTAAACTCAGAAGACCTTAGAATTTAAAGGTGCAGCTTCCCTGGTGAGCCGACAAACCCATTCTCTTCCATGAGAATCTTTGAACAATTTAAGGTATTTATTCAGCACTTATTCTGTGCAGAGCATTGTACTAAATGCTTGAATGTTTAACTATCTTTGAGTCCTTCTAATTGTGGTTGAATTAAGACCCAGAATGTGGAATTTGGAAAACTAGGAAGTGCCTGCAGCAGCCAGAACAGCTACGTGGAAGGAATGAATGTATCTTTTTGAAAAAAGGTAACATCCTAGAAGCTGAGAGCTTTTTGAAAGCCATATTGTCCCAACCGATTTGGCCACTCCATTATTCTATAAAAATTCACTCCATATCTCCCCATTCCTCAAGAACCTCCAGTGATTACACAACCACCACCATAAACAGAAACTCCTTACCATTGGCTTTAAAGCACTCAATCACCTTGCCCTCTCCTTACTCCCCTGATTTCCTACTATAACCCAGCTCGCATGCTTCGCTCCTCTAATGCCAACTCACTGCACCTCAATCTTGTCCATCTTACCACTGAACCTCTCCCACAAATCCTGACTCTGGCCTGGAACACCATCCATATTCATATCCAATAGATGATTACTCTCCCCACCTTCAAAACCTTATTAAAAATCACATCTTCCAAAAGGCCTTCCCCAACTAAGTCATCATTTCCTCTTCCCCCACTCCCTTTTGCTTCACCATTGCACTTGGATTTGGACCCTTTATTCACCCCTCCCCTAGCACCATAGAAACTATATATGTATATATATCCATAATTTATTTAGCTATTCAATCATATTTGAGCCCATAATAATAATAATAATAATGGTATTTGTTAAGCGCTTACTATGTGCTATGCACTGTTCTAAGCACTGGGATAGATACAAGGTAATCAGGTTGTCCCATGTGGGACTCACAGTCTTAATCCCCATTTTACAGATGAGGAAACTGAGGCACAGAGTAGTTAAATGACTTGCCCAAGGTCACACAACAGACAAGTGGTGGAGCAGGATTAGAACCCATGGCCTCTGACTCCCAAGCCTGTGCTCTTTCCACTAAGCCATGTTGCTTCCCCTTACACTTGTCAAGAGCATTATACTAAGGGCTTGGGAGAGTATAATAATAGACATTCCCTGCCCATAGCACTGTCTTCAAATTTGAAGACAATTATATATTGGTTAATCTAAAAGTGTGTGGTTCCCCAAAGTAAATAAGGAGGGCAGAAGCATCACAAAAATATTGATCAATTTTGAAGTCTGGATGTTTTTCTAAGGGTATGAGAGGATTTTATTAATCGAAGACAGCGATAAACCCCAGTACCTTCCAATTTGTCCTAGCCCCCACCCCCACAAAAAATTCTCATAATGCTTTAGTTTCTCCTCAGCAAAACGAAATATTGAAGAATCTATGTTGAGCAGAGAAGCAGCATGGTATAGTGGATAGAGCATGAGCCTGGGAGAAGGTCATGGGTTCTAATCTCAGCTCCACCACTTGTCTGCTGTGTGACCTTGGACAAGACACTTCACTTCTCTATGCCTCAGGTCCCTCATTTGTAAAATGAGGATTGAGACTGTAAGCCCCATGCAGGACAGTGACTGTGTCCAACCTAATTAGCTTGTATGTACCCCAGTGCTTAGCACAGTGCTTGGCACACAGTAAGTACTTAAATACCACAATTATTATTATTAGTGATGGTGGAAAGCATTTAAAATTAGGAAAATGCTATCTGTTTATTATAGCAAATAACATTTTTAAAGGAACTAGACCATAGGAATAGTTTCAGATACTGAAAACTGTATATACTCTGGAAACTGAGTTGAGTTCACAAACCTCCTCAGATATTGCCATTCTGTTTTAAAGATATTAACAATTATTTATTTCACAGTAATCTGCACAACCCACATTGGGTGTCCTGCACAAAACAGAAACCTTTTATTTGACCTAAATTATTTCCTAGAGGTGTGCTGACGCTGCCATGCTAGATTATCTTTCAAATAAAGTGGAGAAGGCATGCATCTGCTTCACAAAAACCCTTCAGTCCAATCACCACACTGACAGAATTCTCTAAAATTTACTGGGTTAGAAAGATTTTTGACCTAAATGGCCCAGAATGTGCAAAATTATCCCTAACTCTTCCCACCATGCTACATGGCCAAATATGGACAGGACCAGGCCACCTCCTTTTCCTGGTTACTTAGAAAAGAAACGCCTCAGAATGGCGACCATCCTGATTCCTCGTGCTGTGTCTTTCTAGATTTCTCAATATTCAAATCTGTTAAAATGTCTACCTATTCTCTGAACTCTTCCCAAGGTTTTAGTTTCCTTTCTGTACACTGTCAGTGCTCAATAAATGATTGATCAGCATATCCATTTCACGTGATTTTTCTTCTAACGTACCAGGTAGTATTTAACACCCTTTCAGGTATGCATTCTCTATGGTAATAAGAATTATAGTCCATGTTTTCCAAATAGAGGAATGTAAACACCAAGAAACCAAATAATTTCAATATTCCACAAGTGGTCTAGAAAAGAGTCTGAGCTAGAACCCAGACTTCCTAATGAGCTGTCCAGTAAGTTTTACTTTTTCTTTTGCTAGCTTCTCCTGCATG
Organism: Tachyglossus aculeatus; assembly: GCF_015852505.1. Classification (NCBI taxonomy): domain Eukaryota; kingdom Metazoa; phylum Chordata; class Mammalia; order Monotremata; family Tachyglossidae; genus Tachyglossus; species Tachyglossus aculeatus. Next base: position 95,728,896 of record NC_052069.1, read on the forward strand.
CCATCTAACCTAGTTCTATTTTGCCTTCCTGAAAAACTGAAACCATCTGAAAAACTTTTCTATTTAACAAATTCAGTCATTCACTTTTATTGAGTACTAATTTTGTGCAAAGCACTGTACTAAGCACTTGAGAGGCAACAATAAAACAATAAGCAGACACATTCCCTGACCACAATGAGCTTACAATCTAGAGGGGGAGGAAAAAAAATTGGGTTGGACCCAATCTCTGTCTCAATCAATCGTATTTATTGAGCGCTTACTGTGTGCAGAGCACTGTACTAAGCGCTTGGGAAGTACAAGTCGGCAACATATAGAGACAGTCCCTACCCAACAGCGGGCTCACAGTCTAGAAGGGGGAGACAGAGAACAAAACCAAACATACTAACAAAATAAAATAAATAGAAGCAAAATAAAGTAAATAGTCTCACAAGGGGCTCATTCATTCAATCATATCTAGAGTGCTTACTGTGCAAAGCACTTAGCACTTAGGAGAGTATAACAGACGTTCCTTGCCCACAACAATCATAGTCTAAATCCCCATTTTACAGATGAGGTTACTGAATCCCAGAGAAGTGAAGTGACTTTCCCAAGGCCACACAGTAGACAAGTGGCAGAGCTGGGATTAGAACCCATGACATTCTGACTCCCAGGCCCGTGCTCTATCCAATATGAATTCTCACAAATTCAACAAAGACCCACCCATGGATCCATTGAGTCACATTCATCTGTTTTTCGATCTTTTTTTAATTCATATACTCCCATTATCATTTGATTTGGAATTTCAAAATCTTAAACTTCAATATATAATTTGATTCAAAGTCCTTGGAGGAAATAATCATGCTATTTAGTAATTATGCTATTTGTTAAGCTCTGTGTGTCAAGCACTGGTGAAAGTGCTAGGGTAGATGCAAGTTATTCAGGTTGGACATAGTCCCTGTCCCACATGGGGTCACAGCCTATGTAAGAGGGAGAACAGGTATCGAATCCCCATTTTACAGTTGAGGAAACTGAGGCACAGAGAAGTTAAGTGACTTGCCTGAAGTCACACAGCAGCTGAATGGCAGAGTTGTGATGAGAACCCAGGTCTTTCCCCTCCCTGATTCAATGAAGTATGTTCCTCTATTTCTTATTGTTTCAACTCTCCCTCTTCACTTCATCAAATCATTGGGATTTTCACTACCCAACACATTTGTCTTCAAGAGGCAGCCTGCATTCCTACATTAACAGGTAAGGGGAGAGATACCATCAGAAAGCAGAAAGACATTTTAAAGCCATGATAAAAAGCATGTCAACACCACAATGTAGCAGGGTAGGCTGAGGATGACTGCAGCAGACAGATGTGAAGCAGCATAGCCTAGTAGAAAGGTAGTGGGCCTGGAATTCAGGGGACCTGGGACCTAATCCCAGCTCTGCCACTTATCTGATGTGTAACCTTGGGCAAATCACTTTATCTGTGCTTCAGTTACCTGCCTCAGTTACCTCATCAGTAAAATGGGGAATTCAATACCTATCCTCCTTCAGATTGTGAGCCCTGTGTGGGACAGGGACTGTGTCCTACCTGATTATCTTGTATCTACCGCAGTGCTTAGCACAATGTTTGACACATAAGAGCTTAACAAATACCATCATTATTATAGATCAGCCTGTCAAGCAGAAATTGAGAGTAGGGTTTGTTCTACGGTAAGGGTCTCATGAAGACAAGGAAATAAGGAGGCAGAGTAAAAAACCAAGATGGGTCAAACCTACTGATGCAACATGAATTTACCCTCACTTGTGAACATTAGAGTGTATTGATCGTCTCAAATAAAAACTCTCGTGTGTGGGTAGTTCTTCACTGTCAATAGCCTTTTGGGGTTAAAAAGGACAGCATTATTAAAAACACATCTCCTCAAAAAGGCCTTCCCTGAATAAGCCCTCATTTTCTCTTCTCTCTCCCTTCTGCATTACATTTGCACTGGATTTGAACCCTTCATTCACCTAATGCTTAACCCCACAGCACATGTACATATAAATGTGAAAGGTTGTTTCAACCATGCTGAGGTGATCGTAGCAAGGGTGTGATCCAGGGAAAAGAAAAATTAACTGAAGAAAGTTGAATTTGGTCTCCCTACCCCATTGACACTTACCTCAACCCCACAGCACTTAAATGCATATCTTTCTACTCTGCCATTTCCCCTAATTGTGATTTATTGTAATGTCCATCAACCCCACTAGCTCTGAGGACAGAGATGGTGTCTACCAACTCTTTTTTACTGTAATCTCTCAAATGCTTAGTACAGTGTACTACACACTGTAAGCACTCAATAAATATTAGTCCTTATTGATGGAAGAAGATTTTAGAGCTAGGGAGAGCTGGGCCCTGATGGATTTGAAGGGGGATAAAGTCTGGGGCAAGAGGAATAGCATGAATGAGGGGTTGGAGGCAAGAGAGTCAAGAACTAATAATAATTTGATAAGTATTTACTATTTTCCAGGCACTGTACCAAGCACTGGGATGAATGCAAGCAAATCAGGTTGGACACAGTCCCTGTCCAAAGCGGGCTCACAATTTCAATCCCCATTTTACAGATAAGGAAACAGATCCAGAGAAGTAAAGTGACTTGCCCAAGGTCACACAGCAGACAAGAGGCAGAGCTGGCATTAGAACCCATAACCTTCTGACTCCCAGGCCAATGCTTTGTCATTTACACCCTTCTCCCCACTCTCTTCTGTGGGGGAAGAAATCCACCCCCCCTCCTCTCATCAACTCCCAGCTAATGTTGGCATAACACTTATTTGTAGATCAGGAGTCAGATGGCTGCTGCTTGACTTCAAGGGGCAGCTGGCAGTGGCTTCCAGACCTCTGCCCTGGGAAACATCTTAAGTGCATGCAGGAAAAATATCTGTATGGGATATAGCTTGTCGGGGGGCAGAGATTCACCCTTAGAAAATGCCAGGGTAGGATTCCCTCAGAGTCCCCTGAACACTTCTTCCCAGGCTTTCCTCAGTCAGGATCTGGGGAAAGAAGTGGAAATGATGCAGACTAAAACAATGTCTAAGCCTAGAGAGAAGGCATCCTTGGTAAGATCACATCCTCACAACTAGACATCAGTCTGTGGAAGAGATTTCTACCCTAATCACCCCAGAAATAACCTCAATCCTGAGTATTGTGATAACTGTTATATTTTCAGGGCACCATCATGTCTGTGTGACTGGAATACAAATTTTCCATTTCATTTCTAAAGTTTTTCCAAAAAACTCTTCCTATGTTTCATTGGATTCTATTTATTTTAGAACGGAGCTCTCATTCTTAATGTGTTTTGGTTACTCAGAAATGTATGGAAATGTGTTGTTCTCTCCAGTTCCAAAAAGGATTATTTTTAGTTTAGATTTAATCAGCCTGCTAAAATTTTTAAAATGGCTTCTCAGAGAAGACCTCCACCTCATTTTCTTCCACTCAATCAGTGGCATTTAATGAGCACTTGCTATGTTCAGAGCACTGTACTATGCACTTAGAGAGCACAATACTCCCAAGAAAATTCACCTACTCCTAAGAAAATTCACCTGACTTAGAAACCAACTTCAGATTGGGATGAACTTAACCTTTCAAACTTAACCACTTACCTCCTTAACCTAATTCTCACCACTATCTGCTAAGCCATGAAGCTTTCCTGAGGGAATATAGAAAACGTGCCACTTGTCTGTTGTGTAACCTTGGGCATGTCACTTCACTTCTCTGTGCCTCAGTTACCTCATCTGTAAAATGGGGGTTTAGACTGCAAACCCCATGTGGGACTTGGATTGTGTCCAACCTGGTTTGTTTGTATCTACCCCAGTGTCTGGAACTAGTAAGCTCCTAAAAAATACCATAAGAAAAAAAATGTGGGGTTATCCATTTTCCTCATACCTCAAGTGTCCTGGGTTCCCTAGCAACCAGAAAGGATTTATCAGCCCATGTTTTAGGAGAAGTTGGTGCAGCAGGGAAATCAACTCAGAGTCACTGAACTAGATACGGGCCGTGGGCTGCTCAATGCCTCAAAGAATCCTAAATCCACCCACAAATCAACCCTTCAGAAAGAAGGGCACAGGTTCTCCACATATTTGGTGGGCTCGAAACACCAGAGTCTTAAGCGGGAGAAAGGGGAATTTCATATGTTTGGGGAGCCTTCAAGAGCCTTTACCGAACAAAGGAAAAGTTTGTTCTGAACCGGATTCCCAGTGCTGGTGCTCTCTTTCACTGAGACAAAAATGATCCCCCTTTATTCTGAGATTTTAGGACTAGGAACATGGAGAAATTGATTATAGTGCTTGGATTTGCATAGCATCACTCACTCTCTTCCCTGCAAGTTGCATTTCTGCTGGGACACTGAACAAGGAAGGAAGTGACCATGGGTGCAGCACCTTGTGAAGGGCAACCAAAGTTTTTTTTTGTGCGCGACCCACCATCAGTCGCAGTGACCACAGCATTGCACATAGCAACTTAACTCAGCAGGCAGTAGTTTGCTTGCTCCTGCAGTTTTCTACCTGCCTACTGAGTGCCCAGTTCAGTTCGAGACCAAGAGAACCAACTGGAGGTTTTCTGCAAACCCCCAAATTTTCAGAGATAGAATTCCCCAAATCATTTGGCCAGTCTCTCCCAAACCCCCAAGTTTTCAGAGATAGATTCCCCCACATCACATAGCCAGTCTCTTCCAAAACCCCAGGTTTACAGAGACAGAATCCTCCACAGCATGTGGCCAGCCTCTCCCAAACCCCCAAGTTAAAGGGACAAGATTTTCTCCCTGTCAAAGTGGGGGTGCCACCTCCACCCCCGACATCCAACGATGGGGTTTCCAGGGAGCAGGGAAAACCTACGTGGGTTAAGGGGGATAGAAAGGCAGGAAAAGGAATTGGAAGCAAAGGCAAAGACTCAAAGGGAAAAAAGTTGTGTTACTTCCTCTGCTCCAGACAGGCTTTCTCCTCATTGTCCCAGCACCTGCCACTGAAGTCCCCTCTCTCAGGGATGAACTGAAACCTGCCACGGGGCCAACGGAACTTGAACAGCTCATACTGGGGCCAGGGAGGGTCACAGTCCCCTCCCACGTTGCATGCCCAACCCTGGTACTACCAAATCCTGTGGCTTCCGTGGCAAACCAAGCACAGTCACTGGCTGCCTCAGTTGCTCAGGACAACTGCCCCAAATGATTCCAGCCATCCTATTCCAAGAAACTCTCAAAAAGAGAACTATTAATAATCACACTAATAATAATGGAATTTATTAAGAACTTATTATGCGTTGAAGACTATTCAAAGTGCTAGAGTAGATGTAAATTGGGTTCCACAGTCCCTGTCCCACATGGATCACACTGTTTAAGTAGGAGGGAGAGCAGATATTGAGTCTCCATTTTGCAGGTGAAGACACAGATCCCGCTCCAGCATACCAGCCAAGGGGAGCAGATCCACTTCCAGGCTCATCTTGGAAGCTGCCAAGAACAGTGGTGGGCAGATAGATTTCCAAAACAGTCCAGGAAGTCCACACTTCAAGACAGATAGTGGGATGGATGATTTGAATGCCAGAGCGTCCCATCCACTTCAGAGAGGTTGGTCAGCTTACATGAGAGTGTAGACCAGATACCAAAGTAGGAAGGGGCATGACTTCCTCATAGAATCATGGGTTTGCTCTCTTGGCTTTCAAGCCAGTGATCAAATTAAGTGTGGCCAAACACTGAAGAAGCCAGAGCAATGCTTGTTTGTGGACTGAGCCTCAATTTGTTTTAATGATCTGAGAAGCATTGAGCAGTCTCACTCCATGGGAATAGTAGTAATAGTACTTATTAAGCAATTACTGTGTGCAGAGCCCTGTACTGAGCACTAAGAAAGAATACTGAGGTGATTAGACAGCCCCTGGCCCTCAAGGGACTCATAATCTAGTAAATAATTCAATGGTATTTATTGAGCTCTTACTGTGTGCAGAGCACTGTATTAAGTGCTGGAAAGAATACAAAACAATGGAGTTGGTAGACAAATCCTACCCTCAAGGTGTTCACAGTTTAGTGGGGGAGACAGACTTTAAAATAAATTACAGCTAGGGGAAGCAGCAGAGTATAAGGATAATAGGTAATAGTGATATTAGTGGTATTAGTAATAGCAGCAGCAGTAGTAGTCACAGCAGTGATATTGGTAGTATTTACTAGGAGGAAGAGTGGTAACAGTTGTACCAATTGCAGTAGTAATAGTAGTAGAGAAGTAGTAGTAATAGTAGTAGTAATCATAGCAGTAATGGTAGTATTCACTGGAAGTAGTAGTAGCAGCAGCAGTAGTAGTACTATTTATTTAAAATCAGGGAAGTTCTCTTGGAGGTGTGATTTCAGTTGGATTTTGAAGACGAGTGGTGGTCTGTCATATGAAGGGGGAGAGAGTTCCAGACCCAAAGGAAGTTATCATAGGCAAGATAGATAAGATAATTATAACATTATTGTTATTATTATAATGGCATTTGTCAAGCACTTACTATGTGCCAAGCACTGTGCTAAGTGCTGGGGTAATTACAAGGTATCAGGTTGGACACAGTCCCTATCCTACATGGGGCTCACAGTCTTTATCCCCATTTTACAGCTAAGGTAACAGGCACGGAGAAATGAAGTGACTTGCCCAAGGTCACAAGGTCACATAGCACTTAGTACAGTGCTCTGCACACAGTAAGCGCTCAATAAATAGGACTGAATGAACGAACATAGCAGACAAGTGGCAGAGCTGGGATTAGAACCCATATCCACTGACACTCTAGCCTGTGTTCTTGCCACTAGGCCACACTGATTCCCAATGTGGTAGAGTATAATAACAATAATAATTATAATAATAGCATTTATTAAGCACTATGTGCAAAGCACTGTTCTAAGCGCTGGGGAGGTTACAAGGTGGTCAGATTGTGAGCCCCCGTGGGACAATCTTCATCCCCATTTTACAGATGAGATAATTGAGGCACAGAGAAGTTAAGTGACTTGCCCAAAATCACACAGCTGACAATTGGCAGAGCCAGAATTTGAACCCATGACCTCTGACTCCAAAGCCCGTGCTCTTTCCACTGAGCCACACTGCTTCTCATATGGCAGCACACTATCCAATGCTTCTCTTCCAGTTCTCTTCTTGATCCCCTGCAGTATGGCTTCCACCACCTTCACTCTTTTTAAAAAGTGTTTGTTAAGCATTTACTTTGTGCCGGGCACTGTACCAAGCACTGGGGTAGATACAAGTTAATCTGGTTGGACACAGTCTCTGTCCCACATAGGGCTCAAAGTCTTAATCCCTATTTTATGATTAGGTAACAGGCACAGAAAAGTAGAAGTAAAGGTCATACAACAGACAAGTGACGGAGCAGGAATAATAATAATAATAATAATGGGATTTATTAAGTGCTTACTATGTGTAAAGCACTGTTCTAAGTGCTGAATTAGAACCCAGGTCCTCTATCTCCCAGACCCATGCTCTTTCCACTAGACCACACTGTGTCACATCATGGAAATGATCCTCTCTAAGGTCACCAATGACCTCCTTTTGGATAAATTCTATGTTCTAATCCTCCTCAAACTCTCACCTGCCTTTGACACTGTAGACCACTCCCTTGGTTTCATGACACTGTCCTCTCCTGGTTCTTCTATTCTCCAGCCACTCCTCCTCCTGCACCTACCACCCTCTTACTGTGGGAGTCCTGCAAGGCTCAGTTATGGGTCCAGTTCTATAGTCCATCTATGTCTGCTTCCTAGGAGAACTCATTCACTCCCATGCTTCATCTACCATCTCTTTTGAGACGATTCCCAAATTTATCTTTCCAGCCTTGATCTCTCTCCTCCTCTGCAGTTTCACATTTCATCCTGCATTCAGAACATCTCTTCTTGGATGTCCAACTGAATGAGCCCATTGTTGGGTAGGGACCATCTCTATCTGTTGCCAATTTGTACTTTCCAAGCACTTAGTACAGTGCTCTACACACAGTAAGCACTTAATAAATACTACTGAATGAATCAACTTAACAACTCCAAAACAGAACTCCTCATTTACCATCCAAACACTGTCCTCTCACCAACTTTCCCACCACTATTGACAACACGGCCATTCTCCCTGGCAGACCCATAACCTTGCTATTATCCTCGACCCCTCTCTCATTCAGCCCTCATGAGAGCTCATCAAATCCTGGCTGTTCTTCCTTCATCTCTAGAACACATCCCTTCCTCTCCATACAAACTGCTGCTAACCTGGTTCTAGCACTTATATCTCACCTTGACTAGAGCACCAGACTCTTCAATGACATCCCCACCTTCAGTCTCTTCCCACTCCAATCACTCCATTTAAAAAAAAACAAAAAACAAACCAACATTCAGTCCACATCTCCCCACTCCTCAAAAACCTCCACTAGTTAGCCATCCATCTCCACATCAAGCAGTAACTCCTTACCATTGGCTTTAAGGCACTCAGTCAGATCTCTCCTTCCTACCAAACTTCACTAATCTCCCACTATAACCCAGCCCACACACTTTGCTCCTCCAGCCTCAATCTGCTCATTGTACCTCGATCTTATTGGTCTCACCAGCAACCTCTTAAACATTTAGGTTTCTGTCCAACAAGTGAGGATTGAACTGAGTTCTCCACTCTACTTTTGAACTGCATACAGAACATGACTTCTCAATCGCAGGCATCACTCCCATGTTACATGATAAACAGTGTTCATTGAACTGAAAATTGAAACCTAGAAATATATTCCCCGCACAGCCAAAAGCCTAGAAATTTAGTATGAACTATCAAAACTGAGAGCAGAAAACAGGGCAAATGTCTTAGGCTACATTTAGTTCCCCAAATCTGAACATGCAGCTATTTCAGAGGATTAAGAAAAGCTGTTGGGGTCAACAGTTTACTGGTTAAAAATTATCATTGAGGTGTCCATTCCCAGATATGTGGTCAGCAGGATCAGAGCCATTTTCCTATGTACTGTTTCACTGTAGAATCTGTTTGCAATTACAGTTAGATTTCATCCAGGACTGGATAATCATGAAAAGCAAGAGCATTGCTGGTATAACTATCGCCTTTGAATTTATGTGCAGTGCTGTGTCCTTACCAAAAAGTCTGAAGTCCTAGCAGTAAGTTTGGGGGGTTTTTTGGTTTTTTTTTAAGACACACTTTTCCCTGAGACATGAATTGCTTGAATTATAGCCTATAAAATGAGATTTTTTTTGATGCAGCCATGTACTATAGAAAGAGATCTGAAATAACTAAGGAACATCAAATACCAAGTTGCAGGTTAAAAAGGGATTTCTTTATCGTGGTGATTGTGGAATGAGGCTTTCCAAAGGTATTTTAAAGTAATTTCAATGGCTCGGCACCCTGATAGGGAGAGTCAATGTAATGATAGCAATTCTTGGAGTGCACTTCAGGACTGGAGAAAAAATTTCTAAAGGAGATGAAGCTTCCCCCAGAATGAACAGCTGGTAAACACGACTTGAGCCTCAGAGTCATCTTCCTTTTCCTTCATGATGTCAACTGCAGTCCAGTCTGTGAGGCCCAGGACAATGGCAAACGGCAAGGCTCAATCCCTTGGTGGGGAATTGAGGTGTTAGGGCTCACCCATAAGATATCCTTTTAGAAACAGCATGAAACAGTAGCCTAGAAACAACAATGGAAAGCACAGGCCTGTGCTCTAATTCCAACTTTGCCCTATGTCTGCTGTGTGATCTTGGGCAAGTCACTTAATTTCTCTGTGTATCAGTTTTCTTATCTGCAAAATGAAGTTCCAATAGCTTTACTCCCTTCTGCTTAGACTAAGCCCCCTGTGGAACAGGGACTGCATCTGACCTGATTAACTTGCATCTAACCCAGTGCATAGTACAGTGCTTGACTCATAGTAAGCATTTAAATACCACAATTATTATTATTATAGTAAGCACTTAATGGATGCCATTTGTGTTTTTTATTATTAATAATAATAATAATAATAATGGCATTTCTTAAGCGCTATGTGCAAAGCACTGTTCTAGGCGCTGGGGTAGTTACAAGGTAATTATGTTGTCCCACGTGGGGCTCACAGACTTAATCCCCATTTTACAGATGAGGTAACTGAGGCACAGAGAAGTTAAGTGACTTGCCGAAAGTCACACAGCTGACAAGTGGTGGAGCTGGGATTTGAACCCATGACCTCTGTCTCCAAAGCCTGGGCTCTTTCCACTGAGCCACACTGCTTCTCTATTTATATTAATGATTGTCACCCCCTCTAGGCTGTAAGCTAAAGTCTCCAGTGGTTGACCATCCACCTCCATATCAAACAAAAACTCTTAATCATTGGCTTTAAAAGCACTCCATCGCCTTGCACCCTACTACCTCACTTCTCTCCTCCTACAACCCAGCCTGCATATTTCACTCTCCTAATGCTAACCTTCTCACTGTGACTCAGTCTTGCCTGTCTCGCTACCGACCCATGGCCCACATTCTGCCTCTGGCCCAGAACACCCTCCCTCCCCAAATCTGACAAATAATTACTCTCCCCTCCCTTCAAAGCCCTACTGAGGGTGCATCTCCTCCAAGAGACCTTGCCAGACTAAGCCCCACCTTTCCCCGTCTCCCATTCCCTTCTGCGTTGTCCTAATTTCCTCCCTTTGGTCTTTCCCCCTCCTCCCAGCCCATATATGTATATATCTGTAATTTCATTTATTTTTATTCATGTCTGTCTTCCCTACTCTAGACTGTGAGGTCCTCTCCTTCTACAGCCCAGCCCACACCCTCCACTCCTCTGCCACTAATCTCCTCACCGTGCCTCGTTCTTGCCTGTCCCGCCATCGACCCCTGACCCACATCATCCCCCTGGCCTGGAATGCCCTCCCTCCCCACATCCGCCAAGCTAGCTCTCCTCACCCCTCCAAGGCCCTACTGAGAGCTCAAGTCCTCCAGGAGGCCTTCCCAGACTGAGCCCCCTCCTTCCTCTCCCCCTCCTTCCCCTCTCCATCCCCCTGCCTTACCTCCTTCCCTTCCCCACAGCGCCTGTACATATGTTTGTACGTATTTATTATTCTATTTATTTATTTATTTTACTTATACATATCTATTCTATTTATTTTATTTTGTTAATATGTTTTGTTCTCTGTCTCCCCCTTCTAGACTGTGAGCCCACTGTTGGGTAGGGACCATCTCTATGTGTTGCCAACTTGTAATTCACAAGTGCTTAGTACAGTGCTCTGCACACAGTAAGCACTCAATAAATACGATTGATTGATTGTGGGCAGGGAATGTCCCTGTTTACTGCTGTATTGTACTTTCCCAAGTGCTTAGTACAGTGCTCTGCATGCAGTACACACTTAAATATGATTGAATGAATGATTGAATGAATTATACTCTCCCAAGCACTTAGTACAGTGCTCTGCACACAGTAAGCCCTCAATAAATATACATGATTGATTGTTATTATTATCCTTGGCCAGAAACGGAAGAATCTAATAGACCTAACAGAGGTTGGAAGAAAGTCCACCCCAAGGCTGAAGTCACTGAGCCTCAATGACATCTGTCACAGAAATACAGAGAGTGGATTTCCCAAGTTATCCTAGCTAGCAAACATATTTGCCCAAGATTATATGGGGGAAAAGCCTCCTTTCACTGATCCTGTGGCCTCTCCAGAGAAGAGCCTGTATCTGAACTCCTTCAATAATATGTGAATTATAGGAAAGAATGAAATATGAAAGAGGAAGATGGAAGATGTTAGATAGCAGGGGGCTAACTGGTAGGTCACTGTGGAAATGCACACATTTCTTCAGTTTTCCCACACTTATCTCTTCCCCCAGAAAAACTATCCCACAGCAATTGACGTATCTCAGTTCATTCCAGTGTGTTTCATCTTGTATCAGTTTAGAAAATTGTGACCAAGCAATTTTATGCACTAAAATCTCAAATGACCTTTGTATTTACAATGCCCAATATGAGAAAAATTGCGGGGGAAAAGCAGTCCCTCTTACAGGTGATGGGATTCTCGACTTTAGCACAGACCAGGATGCAGTAAGAACAACCAAAACAGAGCCTGGATGAGTTCTTAAAGTAAAAAGGAACCTGAACACCCCCTTCCCCCTTCACAGCCTGGCTTTAAAGCTCCCATACCCAGACCCAGTCCAGTCAGGAACCCCTGAAGCTACCCACTCTTTTGTGGGGACCCAAACTCAGTCTAGAAGTGGAGCTAGGCATGCAAGGACAGGGCTCTCTGACCCTGGATTCTCTAGAGTAGGCTCTCTCAATGATTACACCTAAACTGCTCTGAGAAGCAGTGTGGCTTAGATCACGGGCCTGGGAGTCAGAAGGTCATGGGTTTTAAACCTCACTCTGCCACATGCCTGCGGTGTGACTTTTGGAAAGTCACTTTACTTCTCTGGGCCTCAGTTACCTCACCTGTAAAATGGGAATTAAGAGGGTGAGCTCTATGTGGGACAGGGACTGAGGCCAACTTGACTAACTTGTATCTACCCCAGTGCTCAGAACAGTGCTTGGCATGTAGTAAGCACTCAGCCAGTACCATAACAACTTAAATGATGGAATCTCCTCACCCCAGAACATGATAGCAGAGAACCTGGACACCACATTAGCTATAATGCACTGTAGCTCCTGATGTTTGATGGTCCTTTCTGGCTCATTTTGTTTTGCTGCATCTATGTCTTTCTATATGTGTGCCTTCCTTGTGGCCCTCCAGTGTCTTTGACTCCGGGGGTGGGGGAGCATCTGCCTGTGTGTTTGGCAATTCCTCTGATATTCTCTAGCTGAGGTTTTCTTCTCTGCCTTTTTAACCCCGACCCCCAGGAGCTCCACCAACCTCCTTTCCCTAATTTTACCTTGCATACAAGAGAAGCAGCGTGGCTCAGTGGAAAGAGCCCGGGCTCGGGAGTCGTGGGTTCTAATTGCAGCTCTGCCACTTGTCAGCTGTGTGACTTTGGGAAAATCACTTAACTTCTCTGTGCCTCAGTTATCTCATCTGTTAAATGGATATTAAGACTGTGAGCCCCACATGGGACAACCTGATCACCTTGCATCCCCACAGCGCTTAGAACAGTGCTTCACACATAGGAAGCGCGTGACAAATGCTATCATTATTATACAAAGTGATAGACTGGCATCTACGCTCCCAGGTTGAAAATTTTTTTTTTTTTTTTAATGGTATTTGTTAAGCACTTCTTATGGGCTAGGGGAGATACTAGATAATCAGGCTGGATACAGTTCTTGTCCCATGTGGGGCACACAGCTTTAATCCCCATTTTACAGATGAGACAACTGAGGCACAGAGAAGTTAAGTGATTTACCCATGGTCACACAGCAGACTAGTGGCAGATCAAGGATTAGAACTCATGTAATCTTACTCCCAGACCTGTGCTCTTTCCACTAGGCCATGCTGCTTCTCAAGTTCAGAGCTTGAGGAGACACTATGAGTCTTCCAGCATCCCTTAACAGTGGCCTTTCCAAACACTATTCTTGGAGGATTGGCATACATTATGAGCAAACCTTAAGTGGCCCTAGCATGCCCTAGGTAAAACACATCCAAAGTGGATAGAGAGTCATACAGGTGAGAGCAGAAAACTGGGTTTCACAAGAATTCCTGACCTGATAGTACCATTTTTTGTAAATAAAAGATCACGAATCATGGCTGCATAAAACATCCTGAAGAACATATTTATGACAGGAAAATATTTCTGTAACTTTTTCAACCCAATGCCCATGTAGCCCATGAAACAAATTGCTTCCAAGAAGTAAAGCTTCTATTTCTCTGAATTCTTAATATGCCTTAAGAAGTGAACAATCTCTCAATCTATTGTATTGTGCTCTCACTGTGATTTTCCATTGTGATTACAAATGTTCATTCTCCCAAAAGTTACTTTCAAAGGGAATTTTCTCCAATCAAATGAACGGCCTTTTCTCTTTCTCTAGCTAGCCCCTCTATTGTATCTGGGACAAATTCATGTAATTGTTTTCCGGGGGGAAGATCATCCTCATAAACACTGGCATCTTTAGTTCTGAGACCCTGCCCCACTGTGCTGTCCTGTGAGGAGCCCAGGGAAAGAGCCAAGTAAACATAGGCTCACCGGGGAAGCCACAGTGAAGTTTTGGCTGCTTCAGTCATTGCCTCAGCTGCTCTGAGGGCACACTGGCCCTCAGACTCACCTTAGCTCCTCATTTGAGGCAGGATCCCCATGGAATACCCGGGCCCCGTCCCTAGATCCAGAACTGGGAAGAAGTAGCAGTGGCTGTAAGTGTCCTCTCTTCTTCCTGGAATCAGCCAGTGGCACTAGTCGCTATTGCCCCTCAGGGCCTGAGTCTCCACTCACACGTGGCGCACTATGTCCCCAGTGCCAAAGGCCAGTGTGCTGGTCGCAAAGGAAGCAACTGGTATCTGAGGAAGAGTAGGAAACTGAGGGGCCAGAAGTAATAGTAATAATAATTATAGTATTTGTAAAGTGCTTACTATGTGCCAGACATTGTACTAAGCGCTGGGGTGGATACAAGCAAATAGAGTTGGATACAGTTCCTTGTCTTATTTGGGGCTCACCGTCTCAATCCCCATTTTACAGATGAGGTGACAGAGAAGTTAAGTGACTTGCCCAAGATCACACAGCAGAAAAGTGGAGGAGCCAGGATTAGAACCCGTGACCTCCTGACTCCCAGGCCTGAGCTCTATTCACTATGCCATGTTGCAGTACCACTGGTCCTGGCATCAGAAGTGGGCAACCCTCAGGCATGGAGGCTGGGGTGGAGGCATGGAGCTGTACAAAAGAGACTGCTCTCAAATTGGTGTTCAAGCCAATAGGACAATTTGTTACATTCCTCTGTCAATCTGAGACCCTTTAATCCCACTCCACTGAAGCAGAATTTTCTCTTCCTCCGATGGCTTCCTTTGATCGCAGAATTCCACATCAAAGCCCTTACATGTGGGCTCCTCATCACACTTTGAGAAGCGCTCCACAGGCAGATTCTGACCCCACAACAATCACATTTTCATCTTCTGAAATAATACCTGACTCCAACTCGAGCTGCACTTAACTGAGAATCCCACATACTCACCCACAGAGAGACTTTTTGGATGTTTTTCTTTTTCATTATGGTGGCTTTCCACCCTGCACTTACCTAGTCAACTGAGGGCACTGTACTGATCTAAGGTCAGAGGAGGTTAGGCGAGTACTGGGGTCATTCTCTTGGACACTACATGAAGCCACGGTGATGAAAATCACATCAAACCATCACTCACTCATTCTATGTGTTGATAGTTTTGCTCCACCTGAAGTGACCAAAACCTGACGACCTTATGTGGGATCAACTAGTATTAGGAAGTGGGAGATGGGCTGAACGAAAGGAGAGGGAAATGAAGCCAAAAAGTGGGAGCAAGTATGGACTGGTAGGAAGAGCTCAGAACTGAAAGTCAGCAGAACTACATTCTAATCCCAGCTCTGCCACTTACCTACTGTGTGAGACCCTGGTCAAGTCGCTGAACCTCTCTGTGCCTCAAGTCGCTGAACCTCTCTGTGCCTCAGTTTCCTCATCAATAAAATGGATATAAATTCCTGCTCTTTCTCCCTCAGACTATGAGCCTCATGCAGAACAGTACCTATATAATAATAATTATTATTATTACTATTATTATTATGGCATTTAGTAAGCACTTACTACGTGCAATGCACTGTTTTAAGTTCTGGTGGGGTTACAAAATGTGATCACACTTTGTCCCACAGGGGGCTCACAGTCTTCATCCCCATTTTACAGATGAGGTAACTGAGGCTCGGAGAAGTTAAGTGACTTGCCCAAGGTCACACAGCAGACATGTGGTGGAGCCAGGATTTGAACCCATGACCTCTGACTCCAAAGCCCGAGATCTTTCCACTGAGCCATGCTGCTTCTTATATCTGACCTGAGTCTATCTACACCAGTGTTTAGTACAATACTTGGCACATAGTAAGCGTTAACATATGCCACAGTAATTAACATGGGGAGAGGGAAAAGTAGGGAAAGGAATAAAGCAGGCAGAGGGAAAGCAGCAAGGGGCAAAGGGGGGGGAAAAGGCTGAGGGGGGGGGCGGGAAGGGGGAGTGATCAAGATGCAAGTAACCGAGTAACTGAAAGTGAGCCAGCTATAGCATACAGTCGTCTACGGTCTAAATTATGCCTGAAAATCCTCAAACATTTCATATTCTTCAACATTACTCTGAGAATAATTATATACACTATATTATAACTGATAAGTATTCTTCTGTGAATACTTGTGGTCTTAAATTCACACACACACACACACACACACACACACACACACACACACACTCCCTTTACCAAAACCCAAGCCATCATCACCAGGACACTTACAGGTCATACAGAATTAGGCACTCTCAGTTTCCCTCTGTTTGCTCAGAGAACAATTATTCTCCCCTCTCTGCTTCACTCCCAAACACATATCCATTGCTCCGCCCATCCCCAAAAGGTATAACCAGGGCAAGTTATGGGCAGAGCCCTCAATCACATAAAAGGAACAATTCTGCAACTTAAATGGAGAATTCCAGTTCCTTCCCCTACAAGAGCTACAAAGTTACATAATGAAACACTTTTATGAACAGCCATTTTCAAATGCCAGTCACTCCACTATTACAACTGGAGTCAAATTCCTAGGGCAAATATTCAAACATAAAGGGAGGGTTCAAACAAAGAATCAACTTCCACTTGTTTCACAGCAACTATAGACTGAAGCAGATGAATCAAAAGCAGGAGAAACAGAACAAAGGCTTTAAAGATACAATGCAGTGAAATCTTAAATGACATGGCATTGCTATGGATGAGAAGCAGAATGGCACAGTAGATAGAGCATGGGCCTGGGAGTCAGAAGGTCATGGGTCCTAATCCTGGCTTGGCCACTTGTCTGCTGTGTGGCCTTCGGCAAGTCACTTCACTTCTCTGGGCCTCAGTTACCTCATCTGTAAAATGAGGACTGAGACTGTGAGCCCCACGTGGGACAGGGACTATGTCCAACCCAATTTGCTTGTACCAACCCCAGCATTTAGTACAGTGCCTGGCACATAGTTAAGCACTTAAATATCATCAGTATTATTATTATTATTATGGATCGTGGAGACAGAAGCCAAAGAACAGACCAGCCTACTATGCAGCAATGAGTTGTGGCGCTGACAGTCTTAGAACAGGGATTTCTCAAACAAAGTTTTGGAAGGAGCAACCTTGATCTGACTTCCTACAAGTGGAGATGGGTGCCTGACCTTTGAACACTTGTTAATGTATAACTGAATATTTGGATAATTAAGATCAATATGTCTCATCTGGATGATATGCTTGTGTAGACTTGACCTAGCAGAAAGCAAAGACCTGGTTAAAATCTGTGTTGATATCCTGTACAAAACTCTAATTGTGTTGACCGAATCCTAGCCAAGATCCTGTCCCTCCCATTCCCCTGCAGGAGGGGAGATGCCGATTCTCTTATATCCTAGTCTCAAACCAGACGGTTGCTCTTGAAATTATTTTTACATTGATCTGATGTAATGTTTTTTGCAAATGCTTATTAGTCTGACCCAAGATCAAAAGGCAATATTATCAACTGGACAGAGAGGGTCAAGGACTCAAATTCTCAAAGTTCTGCTCTCCACTGCATCCTTACCATGCTTGTGACTTATACAGTTCCTGTTCCCTGGACCTCTCCCAGGAGAAGTGACTAATATCAACAATATCTGGGGCTGGATTGGACACAGTCTTCGTCATCATCACCTGATGAGGCTCTGGGAAGCTCTGAGTTCTCACAACTTCCTTTGGGTCTGACTTCTCCCTTGCTGAGATCATGGAAACAGCCAAATGATCATAAGCCTCAGTTGAACCAAATCCAAACTCACTTCTCCCATACAATTTTCTGACCCTTGAACATCAACACCCTGACAAGAAAAGGTTCAAAAACTCTTAGATGGGAAAGTTGGAAGCTGACTGCTAGTAGTGACATGAATATTTGAGGATACACCTGGTGAAATAGACTGTACTAAATGCTATCGTATTGAACTCATCCAAGCACTTAGAACACCATACACAGTAAGCACTCAATAATACCACTGATTCAGAAGTACAAAATAAAGTGACAGTCTCTATGCACAGGGAGCTTAATTTCTAATGGAGGAAGACAGAAATAAAATATTTGCAGCTAGAATAGACTGAATAAATCATTGAAAAACATCTATATAATTAAGCTTTCTGTAGGCAGGGAATGTGTCTAACAATTCTGTTGTAGTGTACTCTCCCATGTGCTTAGTATAATGTTTCATGCACTCTAAATAATCATTGAATACTATCGATAGTGCTGAGGATGGATTTATATAAGGACATAAGTGATCAAAAAAATTGGCTGATGGGTTTTTTGTGGTTTAGCGTGCTGGGAAATTAATCAGGGTAAGTTTCTTAGAGGAGGTAGGATTTAGGAGTACTTTGAATGTATGTGTGGGGAGTGTGTCTTTGTGATAGGAGAAATCCTCAGATACCTGATGATAAAGACCAGGAGCATGGTAGTCATTTGTCCAGTGTCCCATATGTCTGTGTGTGTTGGAGTTGTGGGGTTAGAGGAAGGAGGGAGCTTGTAAAGAGGAGTCCAATATTCTTGAATACCAACCGCATCCATCATGACCAAGAGCTCTTCCCACCTCAGTCCAATCTCAGGATCCTCGTTTCCAAGACCCCCAACACTGCATCCTGCCCTTTCTGTAGATTTGTTTCATTCCTTCCATTTGTATTCCCACCTAATCTAATCCCAACTAATGGGAAATGATGGTCAGAACTCATCACTTGGAAAATCAGTAATCATCTGAAACATGTATATAGGTGATTTTCCTGTTCATATTCCAAATGACTACCCAAAAAAAAAAAACAAACATTAGAAAGCATCTATAGGATTGGGAATTGAAAGCTACCCCAAGACAAGATCACCTGGCTGGGGTCTGTGGTGATAATAGTGAGTTATTTTTGAACTTAAACATAGGAAGACACAAGTAAAATTGTCCTTTCAAAGAAAATTGGGCCAAACGGTTTTTAAACACTATCCATTTGTCAGGAGGTGATTTCTACATTGCTGCAGCAGGATACATTTCTTCAATTTGCATGGTGCTAGCCAACGGTCTTAGGAATCAGAGACATTGTAAATGTCTAGGCATCTTGGTAAACCAGAGTGATGACTTGTGTTAAGCTCCAGTTCAGGGACTCCAACCAGCATGAACTGGATAATTGAGGCAATTATCTGGATAAATTAGACTGTGTTGTCTTAAACCTCACTCCAAACGGCTCAATATGTAAGCATTAAAACCTGATCAAAGAGAAGCCTCAGGATGGGAACCGTTGGGCCTCCATCCAGGTGTAAACATATGAAATAGTGAGCAGATGTTTCAGTTAGGTCATCTGGAAAGAAATGCAATAACATACCATTCCTGGTTCTATTTCTAGAAGTGAAAACGTTTTTTTCAGAATCATATCAGATGTCTGGCAACAAGAGATCATCGTTTCCTTAAAAATTAAATTCCTTCAAAGTAGAAAGCTTTAAAGCATGTCTCTTCAGTTTACCTCTCTACCTGGCGTGAAATGATGTCATTTTCCGCAACTGCCTAAGTCACATTTTTCAGTAAGACAAAAATGAAATGATGAAAAGCTGAAAATTTTCAGAGACTATTTTTTAAGCAAGCTGAACTTTAGAGCACGTAAATGTAAATTATTTTAGTGAATGTCACATTTCCATCTGCCAGTCTGTTAACCTATATGCCATTTTTTCAAGGCACCCAAGTTTTTAGTCTTTCAGAACATTGTTTATACATCTTTCCAGGGATGTAAGTAAACTAGAATGGGAAGGAATTTTGTTTCAGAATAAGAGGAAGTTCCAAAGCCTCTGTCTAGGTTTAAAAATGAATTTACTGCTGCTAATCACATGGTCCAGGAGGCATTGGGTTCTGCTGTGAGGGTGACCCAGGTGTTTCCTCTGGTGAATGTTTGACTCCATGCTTCCCTCCCTTCTGCCCCAACCATCTCCCTCAACACTGTCATCAGTCTAGGCCACAGCTGAGACAGTCCACTGGGGCTCATATAGGGGACACCCTAATCAAGGGATGGGGGTAAAGACAGAGCAGGGAGTCTAGACAGCTTCTACTCCACTAGCACCCATAAGCCCCCCCCCTCTCACTCTACCATCTGGCTCCACACAACTGCTCCACAATTCCTCCACTGGCTGATATCACCTGTGTCCAATTCAACAGTCAAGAAGCAGTACAGCTTAATGGATAGAGAACATCCTGGCAGTCAGAAGGACCTGGGTTCTAATGTCCACTCCACCACTTGTCTGCCATGTGAAAATAGGCAAGTCACTTCACTTTAACCCTCAGTTATTGCCTCTGTAAAATGGGTATTAAGACTTTGATGCCCATATGGGACATGGTCTGTATCCAACTTGATCATCTTGTAACTACCTCAGTGCTTAGTACAGTGCCTGGCACATAGTAAGGTCCTAACATACTTAAAATAAATAAATAAAAATTTTAATTTCCCCTCCACAAACCAGTTGAGTTCATGTGCCCCAGTGATGTTCCTCAAATTACCTTGGCTGTCTTCCACCAGGCCCTTCCCTTGGTGGCAGGTTGCTCCTCACCCACCCACACCCTCTCTATCCTGAGATTCTTGCTTAAGGACTCAATACTTCCATCCAGCCAAATAGATCACCATCATAACCCAAGAATTGAGAGCAGCTAGTCTTCTCTGGATGACCTCAGGGGTTGATGTGAACAGGTTCCATTCTGTGGGTAACTGGAGATTCTCACACCTCAGCTGCCTTCTGTTGTCCCCTGATCATCCAGAAACACAAAATGAGTCAGTCATATTTACTGAGTGCAGGGCACTGTACTAAACACTTGGGAAGAGTACAAGATGTCCCCTGTCCTCAACGAGCTTACAACAAATAAGCTCTCTGACCACAAGTCCAGGAAGTTCCTTCTGAGCCTGGCCCCAGCTTAGAATTGTCCATTTCCTTAAAGTACCTGGGTACAACATAAACTTACAATTAAGCCTAATAAGATTTGCTTCCTAGTTTCAGGGACACATATGGGATTTCCACTTTGCATTGATTTGTCCATTCTTCTATATAAATAGGCAGGCAGTGGTGAAAAAGTCCCAGCACTAAGTAAAATAAAATCATTAGTGTAACCTACAGCAATTCAATTCAAACACATTATTCAAGGCAACTGACAAGATTGTCAATAGTGGCTTTTAGTGATAGACCTGCTTACCAAAACGTTTACCCAAAACTATCAAGAGTTTGGATATGTAGTAGATACCTCCATGGGCAGAGATGCCCACAAACTGGGTATTGCCCCAGAAAAACAGGGGGATTCTGGCAAACTTTCTCCATGTCTCCTCCTCAAAGACTTAAGGGTTGCTGCTTCTACCCTCATTGATGGGGAGCCTCTGGCTGAGAGGGCTACCATGACAATTGTCAGTATGAATGCCTCTGCAGAACAGGGGTACAGAAAGAAGCTTGGCCCCACTGAATCAAGCATTTGGCATCACATCTTAAATGCCAAGAGCCCAGAATCACAGCCTAAGAGGGTCTGTCACTCCACATGCCTAGCTTTGGGGTTGGAGGTGGGCTGGCTCCTTCCTAATAGTTACACCCAAAGCTGCTAGAAGTGCTCACATGCCCTGAAAATCCTTGTCTAGCAGCAGGAAGGTGCCACTAGAATCCAGAGATGTGGCATCCCTGCTGTTCCCCTGACATCTGGCAACTGTTCTTGGATGAAGGCCCACTGACCCCAGCTCAGCCCAGACCAGATGGCAGCAACAGCAATGGGGCCATGGAAGGGCGTTTAGGCAATGTCCAGGATACGAAAATGATTCACAGGAACATGGTGTGGTTTTTTCAGGCCAGGATGGCAGCCCCACAATCTCCACCTCCCTGGCCCTGACTGCTCAGCACAGCCTGGAAAAATGTTCAATCTGTCTGGCTACCATACCAGTTGCAGTGATATTGCCTGAAAGAAGCATCAAGGGGGGGACTTGGGAAACATGACAAAGCCAAAGTCACTATCCCTACTTCCAAGGAGACATCTGTCCAGTGTGGGAGATGGCTGATTTAAATTGGTGAGTACACCATAGTTAAGAGTGACAGGACAGTTATGAATGCAAGTGAGGGAAAAACAAAGATACATGTGTGTTGAGATGGACGGGGCGGGGACTTGGCTGGTAAAGTGATGGGAATCAGGGAATGCCTCCTGGAGCAGGTGAATTTTAATATAACCATCCTTTATGTTTGAAGTGGATGCTGCAGATAGTGAGATCTTATCCAGGTGAGAGTCTGGCTATAAAGCCTGAAATATGACCTCCACTTCCTTGCAACCTGTTACCCGGTAAAGATAGGGAGTTTGTCTCTATCTGAGCTTGACTTAAGTAGATAGAACATGGCCCTGTGAGTCAGAAGGTCATAGGTTCTAATCCCAGTCTGCCACCTGTCTGCTCTGTGACCTTGGGTAAGTCACTTCACTTCTCTGTGCATCAGTTACCTCATCTGTAAAATGGTGATTGAGACTGTGAACCACACATAGGACAAGGGACTGTGTCCAACCTGATTTACTTGTATACACCCCAGTGCTTAGTACAGTGCCTGGCACATAGTAAGTGCTAAACAAATACCATTATTATTACAGAGAAACAGCATGGCTTAGTGGAAAGAGCATGATTTTGTGAATCAGAAGGTCATGGGTTCTAATCCAAACTCCACCTCTTATCAGCTGTGTGACTTTGGGCAAGTCACTTCTCTGTGGCTCAGTTACCTCATCTGTAAAATGGTGATTAAGAATGTGAGCCCTACGTGGGACAACCTGATTACCTTGTATCTACCCCAGCTCTTAGAACAATGCTTGGCACTTTGTGAGCACTTAAATGCCACCAAATCTCCATCTGGATGGCCTTCTGGATGTCTGCCTGCCATCTAAAACTCAATATGTCCAAGACTGATCTCCTTATCTTCCCTCCCAAACCCTGCCCTCTCCCTGACTTTCCCATCACTGTAGACGGCACTACCATCCTTCCAGTCTCACAAGCACAGAAACTTGGTGTCATCCTCGACTCTGCTCTCTCGTTCACCCCTCACATCCAATCCGTCACCAAAACCTGCCCGTCTCACCTCCGCAACATCACCAAGATCCACCCTTTCCTCTCCATACAAACCACTACCTTGCTGGTTCAATCTCTCATCTTATCCCGATTGGATTACTGCATCAGCCTACTCTCTGATCTCCCATCCTCCTGTCTCTCCCCACTTCAGTCTATACTTCATGCTGCTGCACAGATTATCTTTGTGCAGAAACACTCTGGGCATGTTACTCTCCTCCTCAAAAATCTCCAGTGGCTGCCTGTCAACCTACACATCAAGCAAAACTCCTCACTCTCAGCTTCAAGGCTCTCCATCACCTCACCCCCTCCTACAGTCCAGCCTGCATCCTCTGCCGCTAACCTCCTCACTGTACCTCATTCTCGCCTGTCCCAAATCCTCCCCCTGGCCTGGAATGCCCTCCCTCCACACATCTGCCAAGCTAACTCTCTTCCTCCCTTTAAAGCCCTACTGAGAGCTCACCTCCTCCAAGAGGCCTTCCCAGACTGAGCCCCCTTTTTCCTCTCCTTCTCCCCATCCCCCCACCCTACCTCCTTCCCCTCCCCACAGCACCTGTACATATGTTTGTACAGATTTATTACTCTATTTTACTTATAGATATTTACTATTCTATTTATTTTGTTAATGATGTGCATTTAGCTTTACTTCTATTTGTTCTGATGACTTGACACACGTCCACTTGTTTTATTTTGTTGTCTGTCTCCCCCTTCTAGACTGTGAGCCAGTAGTTGGGTAGGGACTGTCTCTATATGTTGCCAACTGGTACTTCTCAAACACTTAGTACAGTGCTCTGCACACAGTAAGCACTCAAATACGATTGAATGAATGAATCATTATTATTACTATTATTAAAACTGTCACTTGAGACCCCTATCTTTGCAAAGTCTTTATGTTAGAGAAAAGCAATCCTGTTCTTGTTTTCCCTTTTGCCTGGTCAATCTGTTGCAATACTCTCCCATTGCTCTGTTGCACTGTTGAGACAACTTCACTATGACTTGGTTGTTTATTCAGCCTTCCTGGAATATGTGCAAGCTCCCTTGCAATTCATTGGCTCTTTAGGAGAACTTTGGAAAAGGAGAAGAATGAGGGCCTGGTTTAAACAGTGGAAAGGCTGTTTCTCAACCACTCACTTTTCATATTCCACCTTCAATAATAATAGTGATATAATAATGCCACCACACTTAAGAGCTGCGGTTGGAACAAAATAGTAAGCTTGGACACAGTCCCCATCTGACACGAGCTCACAATCTAATGGAGAGGGAGAACGGGAATTTTATTCCCATTTTACAGAGGAATAAATTGAAGCACAGAGAGGTTAAGTAACTGGCACATGGTCACACCTGGCAGGTTACTGATGGAAGAGGAACTAGAATCCAGGCCCATGGTCTTTATGATAAGGCTATGCTGCTACAATCAATCAATTGTACTTATTCAGGGAAGATCCCTTGGAGATGTGATTAAGCCCTCATTTCCCATTCTTGGTCTCCTATGTCCCATCCAGCGTTTAGAACAGTGCTTTGCACAGAGTAAGTGCTCAATAAATGCCATTATTATTATTATTATTATATCACCTAATGCACTTGGACTTGTACCCTTTAGCATTTGATATTCACTCTGTTGGCAGCCCCATAGCACTTCTGTGCATATCCACAATTTAGCATCTGTCCACCCCTTTGGACTAAGCTCCTAGTAGACAGGGAACATGTCTGGCAACTCAGTCAGTGGTATTTAATGAACACTCACTGTGTGCAGAGTGCTATACTAAGCACTTGAGAAAGTACAGTACAATAGAGCTGTTGGACATGTTCCCTGCCCACAGTGAGCTTACAGTCTACTGGGGGGATCCAGAAATTAAAATGCATTAGGTATAGGGAATAAAGTAGGATATAAGAATACATATAATACTGTGGGACTGGAGTGTGTATCAAAGTCAGGGACAAGCAGTGTAGCTCAGTGGAAAGAGTACGGGTTTAGGAGTCAGAGGTCATGGATTCTAATCCCGGCTCCACTACTTGTCTACTGTGTGACTTTGGGCACGTTACTTAACTTCTCTGTGCCTCAGTTACCTCATTTGTAAAATGGGGATTAGGACTGTTAGCCCCGTGTGAGACAACTTGATTACCTTGTATACCCCCCACCCCCAGCACTTAAAACAGTGTTTGGCACATAGTAAGAGCTTAACAAATGCCATCATTATTATTATTTGGGTGCAAAGATGAGTTCTATTTTGGACATTTTAAGTTTGAAGTGTTGGCTGGACATCTAAAGATGTACTGAAGACAGGAGGAAATGTGAAACTGCAGGGAAGGAGAGATGTCAGGGCTGGAGAGGTAGATTCATTAAGAATATGTAAATAAGAGTAATAGCTAAAGTTTGGCTGACTTCACAGTCTCATATCCCCTCAAAAATCTTCCTTCCCAAAACCTATCATTCCCCTGGGAAACAGAACAGCAGCTTTGAGTTTGGGCTAGCATATTAAAAAGCAATTCCTAATTAATAGAATACACCCACAGGCCTAACTATCTATCTAAAGCCAGCTTGTATTTAAATGTCATATGCAATTTTCCTCTGCCATGAGGCAGAACCATCGGGGAGATCTTTCATCTCATCTCTCCCCCTCACTTTCTCTCTCTCCCCCTCACCCTCTCACAATTCCTTTTCTCCCCCTACCATTTAATGCACACTGTCAGAATGGAGGTGGTTATTCATTCATTCAATCGTATTTATTGAGCACTTACTGGGCAGAGCACTGTACTAAGCGCTTGGGAAGTACAAGTTGGCAACATATAGAGACAGTCCTTACCCAACAACAGGCTCACAGTCTAGAAGGGGGAGACAGACAACAAAACATATTAACAAAATAAAATAGAATAGTAAATATATACAAGTAAAATAGAGTAATAAATCTGTACAAACATATATACAGGTGTGGTAGGGAGGGGAAGGAGGCAGGGTGGGGGATGGGGAGGGGGAGAGGAAGGAGGGGGCTCAGTCTGGGAAGGCCTCCTGGAGGAGATGAGCTCTCAGTAGGGCTTTGAAGGGAGGAAGAGAGCTAGCTTGGCAGATGTGCGGAGGGAGGGCATTCTAGGCCAGGGGGAGGACGTGGGCCAGGCGTCGACAGCGGGACAGGCGAGAACAAGGCACAGTGAGGAGGTTAGTGGCAGAGGAGTGAAGGGTGAGGACTGGGTTGTAGAAGGAAAGAAGAGAGCTGAGGTAGGAGGGGGCGAGGTGATGGAGAGCCTTGAAGCCGAGTGAGGAGTTTTTGCCTGATGCGTAGGTTGACTGGTAGCCACTGGAGATTTTTGAGGAGGGGAGTAACATGCCCAGAGCATTTCACATGCTTTCCATATTTTCAAAAACACACTTCAGTGTTTTCATGTTCACTGGAGGATGTACTGGAGAAGATGGACACCCAGTAGAATGCCAATAAGAAATGGTGATGACCAAAAGAGGATTTTAACAATTAGCCATGATTGTTTTATTTGTAATGTGCTTACTATGCCCAAACCCTCTACTGTCTCAGGTAGATACAAGATAATCAGGTCATACATGGTTTCTGTCCCACAGGAGACTTAACCCCCATTTTACAGATGAGGAAATTGAGTAGTTACTGGCCCAAGTCCACACTGCAGGCAAGAGGCCAAGCTAGGATTAGAACCCAGCTGACAGTGCCTTAAAGGCAATGATTTCTGCTTAATGCAGAAAGTAATGGATAACCATTGAAGCCTTTTGAAGATATTGGTACACAAAAACATTCTAAGAAAATGTTTTCGGTGCAGTGTAATTTCCAACCAAAATACACAATACATCTATTTCTCCTCAAAAGACACAAGGGAAGTGCAGGGAACAGCATCAAGCCTGCTCTACTGTATTTGTACATTTGTGAGCCCATCCATGGGCTGAGATCTGGAAACTACTAGACAAGAAAGGCTTTCCTGAGAACTTCAAATCCCTAAGGCTTCTGAAAACAGTACGGTCTATCAAAACTCAGCATTAAAAGTCCTTTGTCTGGTCCATTGGTGAAACGCTGATCACCCAGTTCTGTATATCTAATCTAGGTCACCATGCTTGAGGAACTAATGAGTTATCCAGAGCTGACATGAGAACATACTCCCAATCCATCTAGAAACTCTTCCATCAACTACAAACATCAATAAAGTGCTAGATACAGCTTCCAGGAAGTGCAGCAGGCTGATGTCTGTCCAGAAACAACATGTGTAGGACTGAGCTTGTTTTCTTACCTCAGCCAAGCCTAAAATTCAGGGAGGATGGAGATGCGGTAAAAGAAAGTAATGAGAAGCCTGAAGCTATATAAAGAAGTCAGAACAGAGAGAGGACCGTGGAAGGAGAGAGGAGTAAAAATCCTCCTTCTGGGTCAGATTTTTTTTTTGATCATTCAATCTCTTCATGTTCAATCCCTATGCTAAACCAATATTCTACCTAACCTCCCTCCGCACCCTTCTTATTACTTTGCTTTCACAAGCACAAAAATTTTGGTTAGTGATAATAAGGGCCTTAAAGCTGCTGATCTCAATTGAGCACAAGGATGATCTTATGCCAGTTCTGCATATTTGACCCAAGGCAAGTATAATATGAAATTGATTCAAGTCTCTGTCCCCATCTTCTTCAAGTGTCATAATTCTTTTTTAAAAAAAGTAACTGGGAAAAGATTTCCTGGGACAAAGAATACAGTTTTAAAATGTTAATTTGTCTTATATACAAAATATAATATACCTATAACCAAGAACTAAAGAAATCACATATTAAACATTTGCTACACCTGTTTTTCCAACATCTTGAAAATGAATAGATGCTATTACAACTCCTGAAAATATCAAGGCAATCAAATAATTTTGTTTCCATTTTTAGTTCTCTACAAGGTCAGAGGAAATAAATTATCTGAATTGAACATATATCTTACAAAACTCCTCAATTTTATCTTAATCCAATTTTGACAGCTTCTCTCCAAAATATTAATTCATCTTTACATTTCATTTTTCCCTGCTGTCTTTCTTCTGATATACAAAGGATGGTGTTGAGCTTAGTTAAAAAGTTAAGCTTTCCTTGCACATCAGCTGATCCGTAAAAAATTTGCCACTTAAAATATTCCTGGTTCCAGAGCTGGAGTTGAATGTATGGATGAAAATGTTGAAATGTCTTTCCAGATGTAATGCCAACAAACAAACAAACAAAAAAAAGTTTTCCATATTCAACTTCTGTCTCTTATGCTTGGCCCTCCATTAGCATAGTTTCCAGGCCATAATGGATGTTAGCCTGTACCTCTTTTGGCCTGAATTTTCAAGCTATGTGGAACAAAATCTTCCTTGCTACAGTATCCTGAAAGAAAGGCAAAGCTAGCTCCCCTCCCTCAATCAAAGCATTCAAAAGAATGCTTGTACTTAACTTGTACTTCCCAAGTGCTTAGTACAGTGCTCTATTTTATTTTGTTAATATGTTTTGTTTTGTTGTCTGTCTCCCTCTTCTAGACTGTGAGCCCACTGTTGGGTAGGGACTGTCTCTATATGTTGCCAACTTGTACTTCCCGAGTGCTTAGTACAGTGCTCTGCACACAGTAAGCACTCAATAAATACAATTGATTGATTGATGGCATTTATTAAGCACTTACTATGTGCAAAGCACTGTTCTAAGTGCTGGTTAATGATGATGATGGTATTTGTTAAGTGCTTACTATGTGCCAAACACCATTCTAAGCACTGGGATAGATACAAGGTTATCAGGTTGTCCCACGTGAGGCTCACAGTCTTAATTCCCATTTTACAGATGAGGTAACAATAACAGCGAAGTTAAGTGACTTGCCCAAAGTCACACAGCTGACAAGTGGTGGTGAGGGGATTCGAACCCATGACCTCTGACTCCCAGGCCCGTGCTCTTTCCATTGAGCCATGCTGCTTGGTCCACTGAATTTGGAACCCAGCATAAGCTCTTTGCAAAGTAAGGTCCCCAATAAACATGCCTCAGTGAAAATTTCCAAGCACAGTCATTGGTGGCAGGTAACACTTAACTCAGGAAAGAATTACCTGGAGAAATGCAAGAGGAAAAACTATGATTTAAACTAGAAAACCTGTCTTTTGCTTTGAAAAACCTTTCCCACCCACCTGCAGTAAAACTCCAGGAAAAGGAGTGAGCTAATTTCAGTGGCTATCTAAGGGATCTCTGGAAGCTTGACTACATCCAGAGCTCCTTATTGCTTTGAATAATAATAGCAATCATCACCACATTAAAGTGTTTATGTGTCAGACACTGTGCTGAGTGCTGGGTAAGTACACCATAACCAGATCAGTCACAGTCTTCATCCTACTCAAGACTCAGTGTCTAAGGGGGTGAGAGAATAAGAATTTAGTCTCCATCTTAAAGATGAGAAACAGACCCAAAGGCAATTTCTTCAGGTCACAGAGTAGGCAAGTGGTAGAGTCAGGATTGGAGCACAGGTCTTACACCCAGACTTGTGTCTTCTCACTAGGCCACCCTGATATTCAATAAGTCAACCCTGTGTTTTCTGGAAAATGCAATTTTCCCTTTCGTGACTAGCCCACTTCCAAGAGGAAATTCAATCAGCTGCTTTGAAAGAGACACACAGCTCCAACCAAATGTTGACTGGCTGTAGAGCAACACAAGAGAATAACAGGATAATTGCCTCAAAATTAGTTAACTCTGCATGAGTGTAGTCACAGCCTGATTTCCTTCCATGACCTGAGCTGTATGCATTAGGAACAGCTCTGACACTTGCTTGCTGTGTGACCTTGGGCAAGGCATTTAACTTCTCTGTGCCACAGTTTCCTCATTTGTATATGGGGATTTGATACCTGTTCTCCCACCCACCCATACTGTGAGCCCCATGTGGGACAGGGTTTAATTCAGTTGTATTTATTGAGCACTTACTGTGTGCAGAGCACTGTACTAAGTGCTTGGTAAGTACAAGTTGGCAACATATAGAGATGGTCCCTACCCAACAACGGGCTCACAGTCTAGAAGGGGGAGATAGACAACAAAACAAATCATATAGACAGGTGTCAAAATCATCAGAACAAATAGAATTATGGCTATATGATGCATGGACTATATTGTATCTATCGCAGCACTTAGTACAGTGTTTGAAACATAGTAAGCATTCAATATTATTATTATTATTATTATATGAGAGGGGGAAGACATACAACCAATCACGTTGATCAATGATTGCTACTGTAGTTATGGTATTTATTAAGAACTTAAAATGTGCCAGGCACTATACTAAGCGCTGTGGTGGAAACATACAAATAGTGTTAGACACAGTCCCTGTCTTAATCCCCATTTTGCAGATGAGGTAATTGAGGCCCAGTGAAGTGACTTGTCCAAGGCCACACAGCAGACAAGAGGTGGAAATAGGATTAGAACCCATGAGACCTTCTGACTCCCAGACCTGGACTCTAACTACTGTGCCATGCTGAGCATTTGGAAGAGTATGCTAGAACAATAAACAGACACATTCCCTGTTCACAACGAGCTTACAGTCTACAGTGGGGGAGACAGGCATTAACAGAGAGAAACAAGTGACAGATATGGACATCTGTGCTGTGGGCCTGGGACCAGGAAATAAAAAGGGAATGAGTCAGAGCAATGCAGAAGAGAGTGGGAGGAGAGGAAGTGGGGGTGCTTAGTCAGGGAAGGCCTCCTGGTGGAGATGGGCCTTCAATAAGGCTTTGAAGAGGGGGAAAGTTAATTGTCTGTGGGATTTGAGGAGGGAGGGCATTCCAGGCCAGAGGCAGGACTTGGGCCAGGGTATGGTAGAGGGCAGGGGGAGGGAGGTGGGTAATGGAGAGGGCAGTGGGTGGGCAGGAGCAGGGTGGGAGGGGGAGGCCCTCCCCCAGTGACAGCCTCTGGGTGCCACCCACCTACAATTTTTGGAAGGGTCTTTTTTAACAATGGTGTAGGAAAAAATATGAATCAGTGAGAACTACTTTCTGCCTACAGAAACATCTGTCGTAGCTTCAGCTGAATGTATTATCCCTCTCTATGTCTTGTCCTAAGGCATCATGCGCAATAGTTCTCATGCTAGTAATAAGCTGTCAATTCCATTGAAGCCCTTGTTAGGAGACCAGCCTGAAGTTACCCTGAAAGATCGGCATATCATTCAGGTGAGGCAGTGAATCATTCTAACTGGATTGATATATCACGACGCAAACTTCTGTAAGTCTCTCTCTTTCGCAAAAACTCGAAGACCACACAACGCTGACAGCGCACCAGTGGTTTGGTTGCAGCTAGTTCTTAATTCTTTCATCACACCAGCTTTATGTCCACTTACTTTGCCTCTCTGTCTAGAAGCTTGCCTGGTCAACAGTTTCACCAAAGAATACTTATTGACTTTTCTTTAGAATCCATAGACAAGATTCTTTGCTCTTTATTGGGAAGCTGTGATGTTGCCATGGAGCTCCTTGAAGAAGTGTTTCATTCTCCAAGAGCCCAATATTAGGTCTCTTAGTAGACAGGAACATACATAGACAGAAGCAGAAGCTGCATGGCCTAAAGGAAAGAGCATGGTCCTGGGAGTCAGAGGTCCTGGGTTCTAGTCCCAGATCTCCCACTTGCCTGCTGTATGACTTTGGGCAAGTCATCATCATCATAATATTTGTTAAGCACTTACTATTCATTCATTTATTCATATTTATTGAGCACTTACTGTGTGTAGAGCACTGTACTAAGAGCTTGGGAAGTACAAATCGGCAACATATAGAGACAGTTCCTACCCAACAATGGGTTCACAGTCTAGAACATGTCAGGCACTATACTAAGTGCTGGGGTGGATACAAATAAATAGGATTGGACACAGTCCCTGTCCCACGTGGAGTTCAGTCTCAATCCCCATTTTTCAGATGAGGTAACAGACACAGAGAAGTGAAGTAACTTGCCCAAGGTCACACAGTGGGCAATTGGTGGAGCTGGGATTATAACCCCTAACCTTCTGACTCCCAGGCCCGTGCTCTAAGCCTCAGTTTCCTCATCTGTAAAACGAGGATTCAATACCTGTTCTCCCTCCTATTCAGATCAAGTCCCATGTGGGAAAGGAATTGTGTCCAATCTGATTATATCTACCCCAGCATCTAATACGGTGCTTGGTATACAGTAAGTCCTTAATAAATTATCAGTTGTCATCATCACCACCACCGCTGGGACAACTGTATACTTTCCCTTTGCCTACAACTTCATTTGAGGTGCCCCGAAGAAGTCTTATATACTATGAAAGAATCCAGAAGAATTCCCCTCTAGATTGTAAACTTATTGTGGGAAGGGAACCTGTCTACTAGTGCTGTTATACTTACCCAAGCACCTATTATAGAGCTCTGCACACAGTAAGTGCTCAGTAAGATTGGTGAGAAGAAAAAATATCCTCTACATTCAGGGAAAGGCTAGCATCCCTACTCTGTATTTGTCAACATTTTCTTTCAAATCCTCAACTTGTCAGAGAAGTTACCTATACATCATCCTACATGCCTACAATATACAAGGAAAATATTTGCTTCTTTGAAACAATAAGACAATTTGAGAAATTCACGTATATAAATTACTACATAAAACATTTCACCCCCATTGTTTTCATTACATGCCATCAAATACAAGTCACAGGATTTATTCAGGCAATCAAGCAGTCATATTCTCTTTTCTTGTAATATACTCCAAATGCACAGTAGCATTGTCTAAAGTTGTTTTTTTTTTTTTAAATCTGGAAAACCATGTTAGTAGATTATGTCTTGATAAGGCTGTTCCATCATAGCTGCAATTGACCAGTACGATTTACAACACTGTGCTATAACATTTTTCATTTTGATGAAATAATTTCCTTTTTATGAATTTGATCTGAGATTTAGAAGGGGAGCAGTTGATGTTTGAAGCCTGAATATAGAGGGAATATAAAACTAAGATTCAAAAAAGAAATTAAACCTCTTCCATTTTCTACCTTTTAAAATCATAAAATAATGCTTTCATCTGAGGAATGCAAAGCAGTTTCAGAGAAAGATGTCTTTTATTAATACATTTTGGTGAAGAGCTGTAAATGGCTAACAGAGCCATTTAACAATGCTCTAAAAATCCATGAGATCAGTATAGATAGTTGAAGCAGTTATTTAGAAAATTCAGGCCAAATTACCCTGCTCTTCTGCCCTTACAGGCTAGGGAAAACCCAGTGTGAAAGACAAATCATGTTTTCAAGTGATTCTAGGGCTATATCTTTCCTTCTGACTTTACCTGGGTGAGTGCAGTCACTTCCTGGTAAGTTTGATTGGTCGCGACCATCAGAGTGGAAAATGAGGAAAAGAATCTTTACTTTCTCTTGAAAAGTAGGTTTTCAGCATGATTTATCTAAATACTTATTTTACCTTAGCATTCATCATCTCCCACAGGGTTTATTGAGGTGCAAACTATGGGCAAAGCACATACGATCCCTTACCTCCAGGAGCTAAACATTTGCCTGTGTAGACTTGGCTGCAGAATTTCTAGAGAAATGGAGTGAGATGCAGAAGATGTTTTTAGAAGGATAACCACTGCTCTCCAATGACCCTGGAGCAGAACCACA
Organism: Tachyglossus aculeatus; assembly: GCF_015852505.1. Classification (NCBI taxonomy): domain Eukaryota; kingdom Metazoa; phylum Chordata; class Mammalia; order Monotremata; family Tachyglossidae; genus Tachyglossus; species Tachyglossus aculeatus. Next base: position 95,762,587 of record NC_052069.1, read on the forward strand.
CATTTCCACCAACCCATCCTATTTGCCTCCCCAATCCCTTTTCCTGTTCCAAGGAGGCCCAGATGACCTCTGCCCAGAACACCAGGGACAAATCAATGCTGATCCAAGCTGCCAGAGGTAAGACCACTAGATGCAGTGATTGGGGCAGGTGGCCATTTGCCCAGTTTTATAAAGGACAGTCCACTTTTTTCAGCTGATTTGACTCCTAACTCTGCACTAATATCTTTATGTCTGGCATTTTCATTTTTAAATGCACAAGTGCCCTCCAGATTTTCTGTCACCCTGCCCCAAAGCTCAGAAGCAGCACCTGTTGTCACAAGAACATGGGAGGTGAATGCAATGGCTCTGGAGCAAAGCAATGGGTAAAGTGTTCACCCAGTGACAGGCTCAGCAAATTCCCACAAAACCTTTTTGCAAGTTCTTATGATTCTTGGATTATATTACTGATCTTACATAGCGTACCAACATAACATACTTTGTTTCTTGTACAGAGACAGGGATTGACAAAGAAATCTGCAGTTTTACATTGCCTCCTGCCTTCAGGATATCTTAGCAATATTTCAAGCTTAACATGTCCAAAACTCAACTCATCATCTTCCTACCCAACTCCTGGCCTCCCTGGGACTTTTCTGTCACCATAGGCAACATCATGAACCTCCTTGTCTCACAAGCCCATAATATTGGTGTTGTCCCCATCTCGTCTCCAATTCAAATTCAACACAAAGTCAATCTGTCAAGAAATCCTATTGGGTCTACCTTCACAACAAATCAAAAAGCCTCCCTTTCCTCTCCCAAATGGCTGCCACACTGATCCAAGCATTTATTTCCCATCTTGACTATATCAACCTTTTCACTGACCTCCCTGTCTCCTGTCTTTCCCGTCTTCTACCCATAATTCACTCTGCTTCCCAAATCATTTTTGACAAAAAAAAAAAACCCTCAGTCCATATCTCCTCACACACTTTCAATAGTTGCTCTCCCACTTCCATAAACCAAACTACTAACCATCAACTTTAGGACACTCAATCACCTATGTCCCTTCTACCTCACCTCACTGATCTACAACCCAATTCACACACTCCATTCTTTTAATGTCAACCTACTCTCTCTACCTCAGTCGCATCTACCTAAACACCAACTGGTTACCCACACCCTTCCTCAAGCTTGGAACTCCTTCTCTCTTCATATCTAATGGTCCACATCTCTTCCCGCCTTCAATAACCTCCTAAAAATCACATTTCTTAGGTCTTTCCCTGACTAACCTCATTTCCCCTCTTTCCTCCTCTGTGTCAACTCTGCACTTGGCTTTGCACCCTTTAAGCACTTTAATACTCACCCCAGACCCACATCACCAATATACATATCAATCGTATTTATTGAGCTCTTACTGTGTGCAGAGCACTGTACTAAGCGCTTGGGAAGTACAAGTTGGCAACATACAGAGAAAGTCCCTACCCAACAGTGGGCTCACAGTCTAGAAGGGGAACCAAACATATTAACATAAAATAAATAGAATAGATATGTACAAGTAAAATAGAGTAATAAATATATACAAACATATTTACATATATACAGGTGCTGTGGGGAAGGGAAGGAGGTAAGACGGGGGGATGGAGGGGGGGCGAGGAAGGAGGGGGCTCAGTCTGGGAAGGCCTCCTGGAGGAGGTGAGCTCTCAGTAGGGCCTTGAAGGGAGGAAGAGAGCTAGCTTGGCGGATGTGCGGAGGGAGGGCATTCCAGGCCAGGGGGATGACGTGGGCTGGGGGTCGACGGCGGGACAGGCAAGAACGAGGCACGGTGAGGAGATTAGCAGCAGAGGAGTGGAGGGTGCGGGCTGGGCTGTAGAAGGAGAGAAGGGAGGTGAGGTAGGAGGGGGCGAGGTGATGGAGAGCCTTGAAGCCCAGGGTGAGGAGTTTCTGCCTGATGTGCAGATTGATTGGTAGCCACTGGAGATTTTTGAGGAGGGGAGTAACATGCCCAGAGTATTTCTGGACAAAGACAATCCAGGCAGCAGCATGAAGTATGGATTGAAGTGGGGAGAGACACGAGGATGGGAGATCAGAGAGAAGGCTGATGCAGTAGTCCAGATGGGATAGGATGAGAGCTTGAACGAGCAGGGTAGCGGTTTGGATGGAGAGGAAAGGGCGGATCTTGGCAATGTTGCGGAGCTGAGACCGGCAGGTTTTGGTGACGGCTTGGATGTGAGGGGTGAGCAGAGTCGAGGATGACACCAAGGTTGCGGGCTTGTGAGATGGGAAGGATGGTAGTGCCGTCAACAGTGATGGGAAAGTCAGGGAGAGGGCAGTGTTTGGGAAGGAAAACAAGGAGTTCAGTCTTGGACATGTTGAGTTTTAGGTGGCGGGCAGACATCCAGATGGAGATGTCCTGAAGGCAGGAGGAGATGCGAGTCTGGAGGGAAGGGGAGAGAGCAGGGGCAGAGATGTACATTTGGGTGTCATCAGCGTAGAGATGATAGTTGAAGCCGTGGGAGCAAATGAGGTCACCAAGGGAGTGAGTGTAGATCGAGAACAGAAGGGGACCAAGAACTGAACTGAACCAAGAACATATCCTTATACTCTCCTATTTCACCATCTGTAATTCATTTTAATGTCTGTCTCCCCCAATAGACTGTAAGATCCTTGTGGGTAGGGATTGTCTCTACCAACTCTAATGTATTGGGCTTTCCCAGGCTCTCACAGGACTATGGACATAGTAATCACTCAAATGTGATTAACTGATTGAAAGGACTACCTGGAATTGGGGCATCCAACACATGGACTAGGGAGAATGAAAGAGATTCAGAATAATTCATATAGTGTTGGACAAATGGCACAGAAACCTCTGAGGTGGCCCAAAGTGATCTGGGCCTGTACTCTACCCCAGAATCCAAAACGAAAATGCACAAGAACTTACAAAAAATATTGCTTTTCTCTGGATTGAATTTTCAGTTATGTAATCAGTTTTGAAGAGTGACAAGGTCTTGAGGACAAATCAAATATGCTGAAGGGCAGTAGATGTAAACCTGCAAGTAAATGGAGGTGATTATGAAAAACAGATTGAAATTGAAATACGAAGTATTGGCAATGGGAACTGACTTAGATGAACTTGATTCAAAGTCTCTAATGTTCTTTTTCAAATAAATTTTAAAAAGAGACCCAAATTTTTTTCCCCTGTAAAAGTCAAGGAATAAATGATTCTCAATGAACCTTCTGAATCTCTCTTCAGGGTGCCCCTCTTGTAATTTTTCCAGTTTTAAGAAATGCATGCATTGACTAGGTAACTGGACTTGAAGAATGTAAAAATGGATATAGAAATCAACATTTCCATAGGCATACCAGCTAATGAAATAGAGCTATAGAGCAGTTTTGCTACTGAGCAGATTTATATCCAAATAAGGAGCCATATCTTATGAAGCCCAGCCTTTGAGAATTAAACACCAGGAATTATTTTCATCTTTCAAAAATACACACATCTAGGCATCATAAAGAGAAAGTTTTCTCATTTTATTCATCTTGCTAAAGTCTAAGCAGAATATAGAATCCATATGCTCAACACAAGCTCTTGTCTATACAGAGAACTGAGCAATTGTCTGGAAAATTTACTAAAATGGAAATGGTCAATGTGGATAATTTAGGTCCCAAAATGATTTTTCCTGCTATACAAAAGGGTTTGATCTTTAAAGTAAAGGGTATTGGATCTATCTGGTAGAGAATATCATAAGTGATTCTTCCATTTCCTCTCCATCCAAACAGCTACCACATTAATCCAATTATCCTAACTCACCTTGATTAGTGCATCAGCCTCCTGTTGACCTTCCTACCTCTCTCCTCTTCAGTCCATACATCACATTACTGCACAGATCATTTTTCTACAAAAAACTGTTCAGTCCATGTTTCTCCACTCCTTGAAAACATCCAGGGATTGCCCATCCAACTCCTCATCAAAAAGAAATTCTTAACTATAGGCTTTAATGCACTAAATCACCATGGCCCCTACCTTACTTCCCTGATTTCCTACCACAACCCAGCCCGCATACTTTGCTCCTTTAATTCCAACCTACTCACTGTACCCCAATCTCATTTATCTTGTCACCAACTCCTTGCCCAGGTCCTGCCTCTGGCCAGGAATGGCCTCTCTCTTCATAGCCAGCAGACGATCACTCTCCCCATCTTCCAAGTCTTATTAAAAGCACATCTCCAAGAGGTCTTCCCCAACTAAGCCCTCATTTCTACTTCTCCCACTCCTTCCTGTATTGCCCTTGCACTTGGATTTGCACCCCTTATTCACCACTCCCTCAACCCTACAGCACTTACAAACATATACATAATTCATTTATATTAATATCTGTCTCCCCTCCAGACTGTGAGCCCATTGTGAGCAGGGAATGTGTCTACCAACTCTGATTTTTTATTCCCCCAAGCACTTAGAATAGAGCTCTGCACAAAGTAAGCACTCAAATGAAGTTACTCCCAACTTCCCATGCATTCAACAGCAGTTGTGACAGTCACAGTATTCAATAATAATAATAATAATAATAATGGTGTTTATTAAGCACTTACTACATGCAAAGCACTGTTCTAAGTGCCGGGGAGGTTACAAGGTGAATCAGGTTGTCACTCGAGGGGACTCACAGTCTTAATCCCCATTTTACAGATGAGATAGGCACAGAGAAGTGAAGTGAGCTGACAACTGGCAGAGCTGGGGTTTGAACCCATGACCTCTGACTCCAAAGCCTGGGCTCTTTCCACGGAGCCACAATGCTTCTCTATTCATTCAAACAAATGATAAGCAGTGTGGCTCAGTGGAAACAGCCAGGGCTTTGGAGTCAGAGGTCATGGGTTCAAATCCCAGCTCTGCCAATTGTCAGCTGTGTGACTTTGGGCAAGTCACTTCACTTATCTGTGTCTCAGTTATCTCATCTGTAAAATGGGGAATAATACTGTGAGCCCCCTGTGGGACAGCCTGACCACCTTGTAACCTCCCCAGCGCTTAGAATAGTGCTTTGCACATAGTAAGTGCTTAATAAAAGCCATTATTATTATTAACTTATTTCAAACCCAGTTCATAGCCTAAAATCCAAGCCATGGGCAAGAATCTGAGGGAAACAGCTTTTATTCCTTTAGATTACTTTCCATGAATAAAACCCCTCCCTGTGAACATCTTCCTCTGAAGATCCTGATTTTTCCTTCAGAAATTTCAGGATTTTGTCCCAGCAACAGTGACCCATATTATCAAGGTTTCAGAAATAACCAGACTCCCTTTTCCCACTAACATCTAATTTTATATTTTATATTTGGAGTATGAAGATGTGTTTTTGGGAAAGGTAAATTCCTAACCACCTGCTACCCTGGCTGACAAGAGTTTCTTCAATTCTTAATTAGAAATTAGATGCAGAGGTTTCAAGTTCCCAGAAGGAGAGGAAACAGCCAGCTGAGATGTTCTCTTAGGAATTTCTCTCTCCTCCACTGGACAGTCTGCTTAAGAAATAAAGACTTCCTGAAGAAAGATCCCTTTCTAAGGTATTCTCAAAGCAGAATAATGGGTAAAAAGCTAATTTATTGAAAAGTAAAGTTGCTTTTATAGATTTGAACAAGGATAAAATATTTCATGCCAAATCATTTCATATCAGTTGTTTCCCTAATCAATCGTATTTATTGAGCGCTTACTGTGTGCAGAGCACTGTACTAAGCGCTTGGGAAGTACAAGCTGGCAATATATACAGTCCCTACCCAACAGTGGGCTCACAGTCTAGAAGGGGGAGACAGAGAACAAAACCAAACATACTAAAAAAATAAAATAAATAGAATAGATAGGTACAAGTAAAATAAATAAATAGAGTAATAAATATGTACAAACATATGTACATATATACAGGTGCTGTGGGGAAGGGAAGGAGGTAAGATGCGGGGGATGGAGAGGGGGACGAGGGGGAGAGGAAGGAAGGGGCTCAGTTTGGGAAGGCCTGCTGAAGGAGATGAGCTCTCAGTAGGGCCTTGAAGGGAGGAAGGGAGCTAGCTTGGCGGATGGGCAGAGGGAGGGCATTCCAGGCCCGGGGGTCGATGGCGGGACAGGAGGGCTGAGTAGGTGCGAATGAGGTTGTCGTTAATGTAACTTGGTGATAACAAGGGCCTTTTTCCCGGGGTGGCGGGGGAGGAGGAGAGTCAGTCAGGACCGGACTGGGAAGGGGGGTTGGGGGGCACTATAAGGAAGGCCGATTAAGTGGCGGGGGGGGGGGGGGGCAGGGGGCGTCTATGGCGGCACTCGGAGGAGAGGAGCCTTCCGGGAGCAGGGGGCCACTCGGTGTGATGGCGGTGTGATGGTGTGATCCCTAGACAGTATTGCCTATTCTATGATAATTTTCTACATAAAAAACACTCCCCTGTTTCCTACCTCCAAGTTTTCCTCCTGTTTTGTCCTAAGTGTTATAGATAATACTATTTTTTTTCCAAGAATTTGTACAAATCTAAATCCTTCCCTTAGCTCTCCACTTTCCTTAGTTGTGTTCCTGTTCAATAGAAACTAGTGGCTTAATGGAACATTGGTTTAAATAGCCATGCTCTCCAATAAGTGTTTTAAATGTTGCAGATTTTAACCTTAACTACAATCACTAACTCGAACTTAGGGATATATTGCACCCTTACTTCCAAAAGTGATTCTCTGTGATGTCCCTCTGCCTTACTATGCACCATATTTGAGGAAAACTTTGAATGTCAAATTGGTGGTATGATGGGGGAAGCCTTCTCTCTCCATTTGTCTTTACCTACCTGTCATTCACAGTTAACCTATCATCTCCTACTGAGTTAAAACACTTAAAATGCATTCCTATGGAAACAAGATCCTATTTAACGATAACTAAGATGCACTAAACCCCTTTGGCTAATTCAAAAGTCAAATGCAAATGTTGTGATCTCAATACTAGGTTTCATTGCTTTCTTTACATTGGAGTATAAAATGAGAATTCTTAGAAGTGCGAGCACATGATGGCAATGGGCCATTCATTTTGAAAGAACTGATATCAGTTCTTTCAAATTTCAGAAAGAAATGGCCAGGTCCTCTTTTCTGGAGCTACACTATCTATTGGGTTTTGTCTCGAAAAAAAATCCAATTATTCCAGATTTTGGGGTGGTTAAGTTGACTGGACCATGGAATAACAGGCCACAAAGAATCTCTTACAGGCCAATAGTGTAGATACTCTCCATCCCGAGCCAGAAATGTGATGGGTTTGGACTCTGCAGACTTGGAGAGCTTACAATTGGAGCCATCAGGACAAAACCACGTTCTTCTCTCCCCAAGTCTGGAAACCACATTCCCAAGATAGAGATGTTGCAGCACTATAAAACAGAGAGATGGCTTATATAGTTTCCCTTCTGCTGTCTAGACTTTGGCCTTGAGTCTGAGAATGTTTTTAAATCATTTCTCACACATTCTATCTTGATGTATTCTATGACTGAATACTGATATGTAGCAATCACCTAGACAGTTTCATTGCTCCATGGGTTCATGTCCTGCCCTCATCATGCTCCTCATCACTGCATACCAACATACCTGCACAGTGTGAATCTATCAAAGTGATCATTGGTCCCACTTGAGCTGCAAACATCAGGAGTCTCACTCCCTCTTTCGGGTACCCAAAGGTTCCTATCACCTTGGAAAAACTACAAAATGGCACCCAATGAATAAGTTCTCAAGAATAATAGGAAATATAACTTGCAAGGATAAAGGGTTGGTTGATAGCCTAATGAACCAAGTATCATACCCTGCTATTTCACCCTTCCATCTTGACTGGTTCATGAATAAAGCTAAATCTACAGTAATAATTAAGTATGATATTGTTTAAACACTAACTAGGCACCAAGCACATTTCTGTGTAAGTACTGGGGAAGATACATTATAATCAGATCAGACACAGATCCTGGCCCACACAGGTCTCACAATCTAAGAAGCAAAAAAGAATATGCACTTTGTCCCCATTTTACATGTGAGGAAATAGGCACAGAAAGGTTAAGTATCTTATCCAAGGTCGCCCAGCAGAAAGTGACAACTGAAATTTAATCTTAGATTTCTTGGTGCTCAGTCCCAAATGCTTTTCCATTAGTCCACACTACCTTCAGCCTAGATTAACTGAATGACAATCCTCTAGTGGAGGGAGAGTTCTATACTTCCTTTTAAAGGTAAGTTTTCTTTCATTGAATTTGCTCATTACCTGAGTTAGCATTAGAAGCCTATAACATTAATGTTTAACATTCGCCTCCATGCCTTCATCATCTCTACCATCTATCTCTATGCGGATGATTCCCAAATCTACATCTCCAGCCCTGCTCCCTCTCCTTCTCTGCAGTCTTGCATTTCCTCCTGCCTTCAGGACATCTCTTCTGGATGTCCCATCAACACCTTAAACATGTCCAAACCAGAACTCCTTGTCTTTCACCCAAACCCTGTCCTCCCCTTGTCTTTCCCATCACCCCAGATAATACCACTACCCTCCCTCTCTCACAATCCTGTGACCTCGGAATTGTCCTTGACATTTCTCCCATTCAATCTACTTAATCTTTTACCAAATTCTATTGGTTCTATCTTTACAACACTGCTAAAAAAACCCCATCTACCCTTTCCTTTCCATCCAAACTGCTATCACATAGATCCAAGCATTGATCCTAGACCATCTTGACTATTACACCTGCCTCCTCCCTACTCCAGTCCATAAATCCCTCCAATGTATAGACCTTTATTCTAAAACAACATTCAGTCCCTGTCTCTCCACTCCTCAAGAACCTCCAATAGTTGCCCATCCACCACCACAAACTCCTTGCAGTTGGCTTTAAAATACTCAAATCAGCTTGCCCCTGTTACCTTACTGATCTCATAGTACAGCTAAGTCCACACACTTTACTCCTCTAGCACCAGTTTACTCACTGTGTCTTGATCTCATCTCACCCCTGAACCCTTCTTCATGTCCTCCCCCTAGCCTGGAACTCATCCATAGATGCCAGACCACCCCTCTCCTCACCTTCAAAGCCTTATTAAGGTCACATCTCCTGCAAGAGGCCTTCCCCAATTATGCCTTCTTTTCCCTGACTCCCTCTCCCTTCTGCAACATTTATGCATTTAGATCTGTGACCTTTGGATACTGATGCTACCTCAACACTATAGCACTTAAGTACTTATATATAAATTGTATATTATAAATCACATTTATATTAATGTCTGCCTCCCCCACTAGACTCTAATGTTGTTGTGGGCAGTGAAAGTGTCTACCAACTCTTCCAAGTGCTTAATACAGTGTTCTGAACATAGCAAGCACTCAATAAATACCACTGATGATGATATTTATTAAAGAAAGTTGAAGAAAACCCCAGATGGTGGAAAGCCTTCGTTCCAAGGATCCTAAGAAAGTTGGATCATTTATTTCACATTGCCTGGCCATGGATTCAGGATTAAAATCTGATTGGAATGTTATTGGAATAATTACAGGTGGATAAAGGCTCAGTACCCAAACAGAGCCAGTGGGTGGACCTGTCTTTGATCTGTGGTTGGAGGAAACAAGCTCCTTGTGGCACATTTACCAACTCCATTGTACTGGACTCTCCCAAGCACTTACTACAGTGCTCTGCACACACAGTAAATGCTATGGGTTGATTAGGAGGTGACTTCAATTGTATTTTGAAATAATTATTATTATGTTACCTGTTAGGTGCTTACTACGAGCCAAGGACAGTACTAAGCACTGAGGTAGATACAAGATAATCAAGTCCCACATGGGGTTCACAGTCTAAACAGGAGGAGAAGAAAAGTACTAAATCCCCATTTTGCAGATACCAGACCTGAGGCACAGAGAAGTACATTGTTCAAAGTCACTCAGCAAGCAAGTAATGGAGTCAGGATTAGAACGACTGTTTTGTTACCCAACGGCATGCTCTTTCCACTACGCCAAGCTGCTTATTGAGTGCTTACTGCGTACAGAGCACTGTATTAAGCACAACAGCAGAGACATTCCCTGCCCATAGTGAGCTTACAGTCTAAAGGGGACTTGCCTTTAGAGACCTATGGTCTGGGGTGAAGCCAGGATGAGAGGCTTTTTTAGGAGATGAAACAAGAATCCTGATTGGGGAAATTGTGACTAGGATATCTTCAACAGGAGGGAAAGAACATGGAGAAGGACTTCATCCTTGGAACTCAACTCCTGGGTACTGGTAACTGGTGGCAGCAAATTTCTATTTAGAAAATTGGGTTCTAACTAGAATGGATTCTAGCAAGAACTTCAAATTACCACTTTAAGCACTGCATATGCACCTGCAAACGTTTTGGAGGACAGTAATGAACAGAATTGTTTCATCTTCACAGTGTGCACTGTGCAAGGATTACTCATTGTTGAGCTGCTACAGGTGAAGTTTTGTTCAGGTTTCACTGAACATTGTCAGAATGATGTTCTGGTCAGAGCTGCACTTAAGCCTTCCTGAAGCTCTGCAGTGAAATGAACAAAATGCTGACCAAAGCAACTCAAGGGGCTACTCATGCCCAAAACATTCCCAACATTGACACGTACATATTCATTCATTCAATTGTCTTTACTGAGCGCTTACTGTGTGCACAACACTATACTAAGCACTTGAAAAATACAGAAAGAAGCAGTGAGGCACAGTGAAAAGAGCCCAGGCCTTGGAGTCAGAAGACCTGAATTCTAATCACAACTCTGCCACTTACTTGCTTCATGATTTGGAGCAAGTCACAACTTCTCTGTGCCACACTTCCCTCATCAGTGTAATGGGGTTTCAATACCTCTTCTCCTTAGACTGCGAACCCCATGAGTGTTCTTGATTATCTTGTACCTACCCCAGCAATTACTACAGAGAAGCAGCATGGCCTAGTGGGAAGAGCATAGGCTAAGGAGTCAGAGGAGCTGGGTTCTAAATCCAACTCTGCCAAATGCCTGCTCAGTGTCCTTAAACAAAGATGTCTGTTATATTGATATATTGTACTCTCCCAAGCATTTAGTGCAGTACTCTGAACATAGGAAGAGCTCAATAGACCTGATTGACTGACAATCTCAGTTTCCTCATCTGTAAAGTGGGGATTCAATACCTGCTCTCCCTTCCTACTTAGACTGAACCACGCATGGGACAAGGACTGTGTCTGACCTGATTAACTAATGCTTACAAGAGCGCTTGGCACATAGTAAACACTTAAATACTGCAATAATTATTATATGTACCAATATATTGTCTGTGGTTTGAACAGCAGGCTCATTGGGAGGCAATGGCAGCAATCAGGAGGAAGCTCACTCTCAATAAAACAAACGTTCAGAAAGATCAGGAAAGCCAAGAAGTCCCCAAGACAATAGTATGCATGGCAAGGGACAAATTTCAGCAATGCAAAGGATTATTTTTGCATACATGAACAAGAAAATGGGGGTCTTTCGCATCAGTTTTTTTCAGCCTATGCACCCTTCTGAATAGGACCCTACTGTTATCTCCACATACGGAGGACAGATATGTATTTTAAACATCCGGATACGAACAAACCAAACATTCTTAATTCAGTTGTGCTTTTAGGACTAATTGCTTGTGGAGGCTCAGAGAGGCTAAATATACCCAAGTTAAAAAAGACAGGACATAGCTAAAGACAATTTCCATCACTCAAGATCCTTGGGGAAGAAGGGTTTTTGGTGGGTTTTTTTTTTTTTTTGAAACAAAGTGAACCAATTTTCTGCTTGGTTGGATTTCAAGGTCCAGTCAAAGTCGTTTTTGACAAATGATAATTTCTTCTTTAGTCTCACCTTGTGAAAGTGGATTGTTATTATGAAGGAAGCACTGGTCATTCCACTTAAAGTTTTTGTGGGAGGTGAGGTGAGTCCAAATCAAATACTGTTTGTATTTTAAACCTTTATCCTAATGTGCAAGTTGCAAAATGAATAAATAAATACTCCATTAGCATAAACACTGATAACAAATTTAGAGAAATACAAGCTTCCCAGATGAAGAGACAAGGTTTATCTAACTCTACACTCCAGTGAAGCTGATCTGAGAGGGAAGCTTGCTTTGAAGTCCTGCAGTGAGTGTTGAGAGTAATCAAGAACCTGGCCTGAACCAGGCTTACTAGTGTGCAGCTAAAGAGAAGCTGTCAATTACTTCTTTAGATGGATTTTTTATGCCTCAACAGGTGTGCAGTAAGAATGATACTTTGAATTTATTAAACACCTCTCTCCTGGGAAATCAAAATGTTTGTGCAGATGTTGCCTCAATAATATCCTCCACAACCCAGAGAAGTAAATAGCAAGTACTGCCATCATCTCAATTTTCTATGTGGAGAAACTAACACTAAAGTTATTAAATGACTTAAGCAAGGTTGCTCACAGAGAGGCAGGGTTTTGGGAAGAAAAATAACTTATTCTGCTTCATAATGAATTGTACTTAACATGCAGCCACCAATATTTGCTATTCTTTAAGTACAGCTTCATTTCCTTATAAACAATATATTTATATACCTTTCCAAAGCATATGAGGAAAAAATATTTTCTTGCAGAAACAGAGGGTTTCTTCTTTTGGTTAGATCCATCTATTTAGGGAATTGAATTTATGGATGGGAAACAAATAGCTGCAAATAGAGAATAATGACCATAGACGGAAGAGCAGAATAGTGTTGCTTTAAAGGAAGTGTTTTTCAAAGTTTTCCATGAAGTTTCAGCAGCTTCTTAAATATGATCATTTGTAATGGGATCTCAACCATGTGTAGCATTTAGAAACATTCCAGTCAGTACAAGAGAAAAGTTACAAAAAGTTAATTGAGTTCTCTGATCCAAAAGTTATCTCTCTTCCTAAAGGCATAGGGAATGATCTGAAAACTGGAATTTGCACACTTCATGCTTTCCTTTCAAAAACAGAAATCTCTGAAGCCCAATTTTCTCCCCAAGGTAAGTTTCTACCCTAGTCCAAATGTCTTCATTTGAAGAATTTTTCTGATGAGCCAACTGATGAAAAACAAAAGTAGGATACAGTGTGGAGTCTGCTGACCAAGCACACCCATTCCACTTGTAGTAGAACTATTCTTCAATTCTCCCGCTCAGCCAAACCCGAGCCTCATTGGCTATGCACCCTAGAAACAAAATCTCTTTAGAAAGGAGATTGAATACAATACCTTGTATCTATCTGCCCCAGTGCTTAGAATAGTGCCTAGCATATAGTAAGTACTTAAATACCATTTTCTATTATAAAATCTGCAGTCGGATTAAAATGAAAATGATAGTGCCCAAATTTCAGGTGAAATAGAGTAATAAACTGAATCCTATTAGGCACAAATCACACCAAACGTTGGGAATCATTATAAATTATTAATCGAGTCATTTGTCTTCTTGGCAATTTTCATATCATCAATCGTATTTATTGAGCGTTTACTATGTGCAGAGCACTGTACTAAGCGCTTGGGAAGTACAAATTGGCAACATATAGAGACAGTCCCTACCCAACAGTGGGCTCACAGTCCACTGTTCATATCAATGAGGCAGTTTCATATCAATGAGGCAGGAAAATATAAAGGTGTTTTTAGTTTGTAGCCTAGTGACAGAATGAAATCTTCTAGGCTTGCCCCATAGAGTTTCACCCCCATTAGATGCTATGCTCAACTGTGAATTTTCTAGTTAGAAATACAATATTCTCTTGGTTTCTATTAACAGTCTTGATAGTTTTTTATTTGAATTGTAATAAAATCAATTAGGAATGTTAGAGTAATCTCATTTATTTCATGTGTTGAAAAGTGCTGGCATCAGTTTCAATCTTTATCTTTCATGAATCTCATAGCTCTTAAGAAAAGATGTGACTTTACCCTATAAGAAACTAAAGAAAAATGTGTCCATTTTCACCATGCCAAAAAACAACCAAACTCTGAGGGCTATCATTTGAGTCATCTAATTTCCAAAGTATCCTCACCAGAAGTGACTCAGTTGGCACACCTGGAAGAATATCTTCATCAACTTACTTCGACAAAGAAGAAATATCCCCAGCGGTGTGAAAGGAGCAGTACAACCCCAAAGAATTTCCCTTTTACCATATTCATTGTCTGGAAAGTCTCCAGGCAAGCCAAGCATTGGACAACAATGAACACCTTGCTGTAGAGGTGTCTATCACCTCAAGCATGGTTACAGAGGAAAAATGTTAAGTACTGCATTCATGTTTGATGTAAAAAAATAATGCTCTTGTGAATAAGCAGCAGCATAGCAAATTGAGGCCTTTTAGTAAACACTTACTTGGCTGCTGTGTGATGCTTTAACTACAAAGTGTCCAACACCCTTTTCCAGATTGCATGCAAAATAAAGACTACCCTTGGGTTTGATACTGCAGAGAGCATTTGAAAGGCATGATGTATTTGGTTATTTTTTTTTCCCTAATACCTTTGATCAGAATTGTCCCTGCACCTCTTACAGAAAGCAGAGGGAAGAGAAAGGCATATTCTCTGTGCCCTTGGAGAATCCATTTATGTTCAAGGCTTCAGCTACAAATTTCATGTAGGTAATTCCCAAACCTACTTCTCCAGCCCTGACCCCTTTCTTTTTCTACAGTCCCACATTTTCTCTGGCCTCCAGATCATCTCTACTTGGATGTCCTATCGGTATTTCTAACTTACATGTCCAAAACAGAACTCCTCATCTTCCAAACTCCTGCCTTCCCCTTTACTGGAGGCAACATCACTAGCCTCTCTGTCTCAAGTCCATAGCCTTGGCTTCACTGACACTGCCCTGGTTCTCCTATTTAATAAAAATAATTGTATTTGTTAAGTGCTTATGTGCCAGAAATTTTACTAAACACTATGGTGGATACAAGCAAATCTAGTAGGACCCAGTTCCTGTCCCATATGGGGTTCACAATCTCAAGCCTCATTTTACAGATGAAGTAACTGAGGCAGAGAGAAGCAAAATGACTTTCCCAACCAAGGTCACATAGCCGACAAGTGGTGGAGCTGGGATTAGAACCCTTGTCCTTTGGACTCTCAGGCCCATGTTCTACCCACATCACCATACTTGCTTCTCAGTATTTCTCTGGCCACGTATTCTTAGTCTTTTGCAGGCTCCTCCTCTGCCTCCTACCCCCTAACTATGGAGTCCTGGACGATGATGATGGTATTTGTTAAGCACTGTGTGCCAAGCCCTGGGATAGATACAAGGTTATCAGGTTGTCCCACATGGGGCTCTCAGTCTTAATCCCCATTTTATAGGTTAGGTAACAGACACAGTTACCTCAAAGTCACATAGCTGACAAGTGGAGGAATCAGGATTAGAACCTCTAAATCTCAAGCTACTTTTGGGAAAGGAATATGTCTACCAATTCTGTTGTATTTTACTCTCCCAAGAACTTACTACAATGCTCTGCACACAGTAAATACAATTGATCCTCAACTCATCCTCTCATTGCATATTCGTGTCAAATCCTCTCGGTTCTACTTTTACAAAGTCTCAAGAATCCACCCTTGTCTCTCCAAACTGGTCCAAACACCTATAACCTGCCTTGACTACTGCATCAGCCTTCTTGCTGATCTCCCTGCATCCTGTCTCACCCCTCTCCTACTTTATTCTGTTGCTTGGATTACTTTTTCTTTAAAAAAAAAAAAAAATTTTGTCCTTGTCTGGGCAGGCAATTCAGAAGTTGCGGAGTAAAATTCACAAGAAAGTGGATAGGAAAGCCAGCAAAGGAAGAAAACTCTGGTATCATGTCCTTAGTAAGCTGCTGAGCTTCATGGCACCTATTGACCACACTACAATGAATGATGATGCCAGGGGTTAGTGTGTTGTGGTTCGTGTCATTTTGACACTAATCCTATCTCGCCTGAATTTCTGTGTCAGCCTCCTTGCTGACCTCCCAGCCGTCTGTCTCTCCCCACTACACTCCATACTTCATTCTGCTACCTGGATCAGTTTTCTACAAAAACCTCCAGTGGTTGCCCATCCACCTCTGCATCAAACAAACTCCTTAGCATTGGCTTTAAAGCACTTAATCACCTTGCCCCCTCCTACCTCACCTTGCCAATTTCCTACTATAACCCAGCCCACGCACTTCGCTCTTTACTACTCAAAGATCTCCAGTGGTTGCCTATCAACCTTCGAATCAAGCAAAAACTCCTCACTCTTGGCTTCAAGGCTGCCCATCACCTCACCCCTTCCTACCTCACCTCCCTTCACTCCTTCTTCAGCCCAGTCTGCACGCTCCACTCCTCTGCCGCTAACCTCCTCACTGTGCCTCATTCTTGCCTGTCCCACCGTCGACCCCCAACCCACATCCTACCTCTGGCCTGGAATGCCCTCCCTCCACACACCCACCAAACTAGCTCTCTTCCTCCCTTCCAACGCCTTCCCAGACATAGACCCCCTCCCTTTTTCCTCTCCTCCTCCCCTCCCCATTGCCCCCCTCCCTCTGCCCTACCCTCTTCCCCTCCCAACAGCACGTGTATATATTTGTACATATTTATTACTCTATTTTATTTGTACATATTTATTACTCAATTTATTTTATCAATTATGTGTATATAGCTATACTTCTATTTATTATGATGGTATTGACACCTGTCTACTTGCTTTGTTGTCTGTCTCCCCCTTCTAATAATAATAATAATAATGGTAGCATTTATTAAGTGCTTACTATGTGCAAAGCACTGTTCTAAGCGCTGGGGAGGTTACAAGGTAATCAGGTTGTCTCACATGGGACTCACAGTCTTCATCCCCATTTTATAGATGAGGGAACTGAGGCCCAGAGAAGTGAAGTGACTTGCCCAAAGTCACACAGCTAACAATTGGCGGAGCCGGGATTTGAACCCATGACCTCTGACTCCAAAACCCAGGCTCTTTCCACTGAGCCATGCTGCTGCTTCTAGACTGTGAGCCCGTTGTTGGGTAGGGACCGTCTCTACATGTTGCCAATTTGTACTTCCCAAGCACTTAGAACAGTGCTCTGCACACAGTAAGCGCTCAATAAATACGATTGAATGAATGAATACTCCTCAAAAACCCTCTGATAGTTGCCTATCCACATTTGCATGGAAACGTCTTATGACTAGCTTTAAGTCATTCAATAGCTCTCTTCTTCCACCTTATCTTGCTGATCTTTACTACACCCCAGCCCACACAGTTCACTTCTCTAAAGCCAACCTACTTACTGTACCGTGCTCTCATCTACCTCAACAGCCACCCTTGCCCACATTCCCCTCTCTGGCTCGGAACTCCCTCCTACTTCATGACAGAACACTATCCCCACCACTTTCAAACTCTCCTAAAAAATTTTTTAAAAAACATTTAAAGTCACATTTCTACAAGAGGTGTTGGTTAAGCCCATACTTTCCCTGTTCACCTATCTGCTTCCCCTATGCACTTATACCTTTATCCCTTAAGCATTTGATATTCACCATCTTAGCCCCACAGAATTTATGTACAGATCCCTATACTCTCCTATTTAGAAATGTATTTTAATGTGCCCCCCCTCTAATCTGTAAACTCCTTGTGGGCAAGGATCATGTCTACTATTATATTGTATTCCTCCAAGTGCTTAGTACAGAGCTCTGTTCTCAATAAGCATTCAATAAATACTATGTCATTTTTGCTCTTTATGACTGCACCATCTCCCAGCACCTGATACTGAGAACAACTAAATGCAGGCTCCCAGGGAAAGCACTAGTCTGATCATTCCCAGGGAACAAATTAGATTTCTGAGATAACAGTCAGACTCCCTTCTTTAAACACCAACCATACAAGACTATTCCTGGTCCAGGACATTTGTGCTCATTTTAGGACTTCTGATGCAATTTCAGAGATTCTGTAACTCCCTAAAACCTGGATCATCACAAAAAACAACTCAGGAATATGGTAAACCTAGTGGTGTCTCAGTCAACAAGAGAATATTTGATTATCTTGTATTCACCTCAGTGCTTAGTACAGTGCCTGGCACATAGTAAGCCCTTCACAAATACTACATAAAAAAGTATCTTTAATCCCAGGGCTATACAAAACTTCCAAATCTAAAGGGAGATTCCTGAACTCTAGAATGGGGAATCTTCCTTCAATACTGTAAATAATAAAACTCAAACAATAAGGCAGAGGGAAATCGTCCATTAGAGTGAGCGGTTGAAGATGGCAGCATGGAACAGAAAAAATGTTGGTGCAATTGTTTTTTTAGAAGGTGAAAGGTCTCTTCCAGCTGACTAGACTGCAGTGACATGACATTGCTCTCTGGAGCAACTGTTATTTGGTAAGAGCAACAGCCAGCCTGTTGAATGAATAGCACCATACAGTGGCAGAGGTCTTGGTTGCCCTCTGTCCTTACTTCCTGGTTTTTGGTTGGATGGCACTCCCTAACACCGAATGCCCATTTGCCAAGCTAAGTGTAACAGACAAACTACATTAGTCAAACACTGAAAGAACTCCTTAGACGTAACTTCTCTAGGAGATCCTAGAGCATGACTTTTTTTTTTTTTTTTAGGGGCAGGAGAGGGCCTCCTGATCAGCTTCCATTGTTCTTCAACCACTGAGCCCCTTCCAAGGTCTTTGAAATCAGGGACAACATTTCCAAACCATGGGACTCAATGGCAGGAGCTTAAGTGGAGGTAGATATTTGAAGTAAAACATTCTGATAATAATGCACCCATGCTAGATCAATACTGAACAAGGACAGAACAGCTGAAAACCAGATAAATGGCCACCTTAGTTGTGGGGGCCTCTTGGTCCTAACAAATACTTGGGAGCAGTTCCGGCCAAGGGTGTACTCCCCTCCTGCCGCACACACGAGGCTGAGACAGTCTGAGAGTCCTCGAGAGGCAGGGAGTGAGAATTGGCCTAGTCTTAGGACAACGCCACTTCCTTGCAGGAGAGGAACTGCTCCAGGTTTTAATCAGTAGTATTTACTGAGAACGTATTGTGTATAGAGCACTGTACTAAGCACTTGGAAGAGAATACAGTTGATAGACACAATCCCTGCCCTCAACGAGCTTACAATCTATTGAGGAAATCTACAACCAGGAACATGGAGCTGCGGCTTTTTAAAATCAGGAAATATATATATATATATATATATGTATATATATATATATATACACATATATATATATATACATATATATATATATATAAAGCAGAAAATACTATAGAAAATTTTACAGTCAAGGGGGTGGGGATCATGGAGCCTATCTTGGGAGGAATGCACACAGAGAGGCAGTGTGGCCTAGTGGAAATAGCCTGGGCTTGGGAGTCAGAGGTCATGGGTTCAAATCCCAGCTCTGCCAATTGTCAGCTGTGTGACTTTGGGCAAGTCACTTAACTTCTCTGTGCCTCAGTTACCTCATCTGTAAAATGGGGATTAAGACTGTGCACCCCATGTGGGACAACCTGATCACCTTGTAACCTCTCCAGTGCTTAGAACAGTGCTATGCACATAGTAAGTGCTTAATAAATGCCATTATCATTATTATTATTATTATTAGTTGATAGAGCACAGGCCTGGAAGTAAGAAGGACCTGGGTTCTAAACCTAACTCCACCACTTGTTTGCTATGTGGCCTTGAGCAAGTCACTTCAGTTCTTTATGCCTCAGTTGCCTCATCAGTAAAATGGGGATTAAGACTGTGAGCTCCCTTTAGGATATGGCCCATGTCCAACCTGATTAGCTTGTATCTACGCCAGTACTTAGTACAATGCTTGGCACATAGTAAATGCTTAATACCTTAAAAAAGAATCACTTGGCCTTTTTCCCTTGCTCCTTCAGGTTCCTTACCACCATAAACATGGATTCCTCATGCCAAGGAGGAAGAGTGGGGGTAGTGGTAGGGTGAGGGAACAGGAGCATTCAAGGGGAATATAGGAAACTTTGACCTTTGTCAAATATACTTCAAATTTGCTATTTGGTACTCAGCTGGGAGATCACAAATCCACTCTCCACCCCCTGACAATTTTCTATTTCACTTGGCCAGTAGAGCCACATTTCATTAATAGGTGATAACTTATTTAGTTATAATCTCCATGTAAGTTCTGAATAAAAATTAATTTGGAATGTATTACCCTGCAGTGCAACCCAGATGAAATCCTTTAGCATGGCCTTATAATCAGCTCCATAGTGCAGTGACAAAAGTAAAAAGATGATAGAGCTGGAGCTCAAGGAGCAAAACCTTGGAATCAGTACTCCTTTATGGCTCCAATTAAAAAAAGGAAGATTTAGCATGCCTTTGAAGCCAGATCCAAATATCAAGAGTTCACCTACTGAGCTATTAGAGAAGACTGTACCCACACAAGTTATGTGAACTGGAGAACGAAGATAAATGAAAAAAAAAATCCTGAGGACAGAGAGAAACAAGGTTGTGGATTTGAGAGGTGGGGAGGATGATGGTTGTGTCAACTGTGATGGGAATGTTAGGTGGAGGACAGGATTGAGAAGCAGCATAGCCTAGTGGAAAGAGCACAGGCCTGGGAGCCAGAGGACCTGGATTCTAATTCTGGCTCCACCACTAATAATAATAATAATGGCATTTGTTAAGCGCTTACTGTTGTCCGCCAGCGAACTTGGCATGACTGACTCCATTTTGTGCATACCAACAGTAACCCTTTATTTTGTGCAGACCGAAAGCACTCCAGTGTTTGTAAAGTAATATTAACCAAAGTGGCTTCTCTCTGGAATGTCCCCATCCTGTGTTGACCGTTATCTCCTGATAACATCTTATAAACAGGGATTTTAACACTAATCAAATCATGACAAACAAACGGTTGTACTTTAACTTAGGATCTAGGAATGCCAAGGCCTCACGTACGGCACTACTCTCGGGAATCCTTTGTGTAGCTCGGATCTGAAACCCAATAAAAGAGGAAGAAGCGGCTGGGATCGGGGCTGCTTGCCACTCGTACCTCTCTCGGGAGGTGAACGGGCAGGTAACCACTTTCCTTCTTTACTGCTCTATGTGAACTCATGTCTCCAAGTCATTTTTCCTATCTGTGTCACCACCTTGGTACACGAACCCTGCGCCGATTTACACCGATTAACCTATTTTGCACCCTACTTTTCGATAACACTTACTAAGTGCAAGGCACTGTTTTAAGTGCTGGGGAGTATACAAAGTGATCAGGTTGCCCCACTTGGGGCTCAGTCTTAATCCCCATTTTACAGATAAGGTAACTGAAGCCCAGAGAAATTAAGTGACTTGTCCAAAGTCACACAGCAGACAAGTGGTGGAGGAGAGATTAGAACCCATGACCTCTGACTCCCAAGCCCGAGCTCTTTCCACTGAGCCATGCTGCTTCCCTTGTCCACTGTGTGACCTTGAGCAAATCACCTAACATCTCTGTGCCTTAGTTATCTCATCTGTAAATGCACATTAAGTCTGTGAGTCCTATGTAGGACAGGGACTCTGTCCAACCCAATTACCTTGTATCTACCCCAGAGCCTGGTACATAATAAGGGCTTAACACAACATGAAATTAAACAAAGAATTTGGAAGGGAAAAGGAGGAGTTCAGTTTGGAAGTTTGAGCAGTAGCATGGCCTAGAGGGTACCATGTGGACCTAGGACTCAGAAGGACCTGGGCTCTAATCCTAGTTCTCAACTTGTTGGCTGTGTGACCTTGGGCAAGTCACTTCACCTCTCTGTGCCTCAGTTCCCTCATCTGTAAAATGGGGATTAAGACTGTGAACCCCATGTGGAACATGGACTATGTCCAACCTGATTAGCTTGTATCTACACCAATGCTTAATACAGTGCCTGACACATAGTAAGCATTTAACAAATACCATAAAAAAGATACTAGTTTGAGGTACTAGTGAGATTCATCTAGACATACCCTGGAGGCAGGAAGAGAAGTAAATTGTAGAGAGGGTCAAGGTTAATGAATTAGATTCCATGGAGCTGGTGGATGAATCCAAAGGTTAGAGGTAGAAGAAAGGAGAAATTATGAACAAGAAGAAAAGGGGACCCAGAGAAGACCTATGAGGGTCCCTTGAAGGTGAGAAGCATTTTAGGATGACCAATACTCCTTTGCTGACACAGAAATAACAGATTTATGGTATGTCCATTACACTGGTTAAGAATAATAATAATAATGGAATTTGTTAAGTGCTTACTGTGTGTGAAGCACTGTTCTATGCACCAGGGGAGGTACAACGTGATTAAGTTGTCCCACATGGGGCTCACAGTCTTAATCCCCATTTTACAGATGAGGTAACAGGCACAGAAAAGTTAAGTGACTTGCCCAAAGTCACAGAGCAGACAAGTAGTGGAGCCGGGATTAGAACCCATGACCTCTGACACCCAAGCCCGTGCTCCTTCCACTGAGTCACACGGCTTCTCTTAGGTACTGTAATAGCCTGGTGCAGAAACTATTAAAGAAATCCACAAAACCTAGTGTTTTGCTCTTCACTTGCTCCAAGACTGTCCCCATACCAGGCCCCAGAGAACACAAGAGCGCGAGGAGCCTGAGGAGGCGGAGGAGGAGGAGGAGGCCGCTGCCGCCCTCCGTCCGTCCCCTCGCCGGCTCCGCCATGGTGACGGTCCCGGAGCTGCTGGCCCTGCTGTCCGCCCTGACCGCCGCCGCCTCCGGCTACTTCGTCAGCATCGACGCGCACGCGGAGGAGTGCTTCTTCGAGCGGGTCACCTCGGGCACCAAGATGGGGCTCATCTTCGAGGTGGCCGAGGGCGGCTTCCTCGATATCGACGTGGAGGCAAGGCAACTGAGGCACAGAGAAGTGAAGCGGCTTGCCCAAGGTTACTCAGCAGACGAGTGGCGGAGCGGGGATTAGAACCCACGACCTCTAACTCCCAAGCCCGGGCTCTGGACACTAAGCTACGCTGCTTCTGTTATTCAATTTATTGAGCGCTTACTGGGTGTAGCGTTTTTAGACTGTGAGCCCACTGTTGGGTAGGGACTGTCTCTATATGTTCATTTATTTTACTTGTACCTATCTATTCTATTTATTTTATTTTGTTAGTATGTTTGGTTTTGTCCTCTGTCTTCCCCTTTTAGACTGTGAGCCCACTGTTGGGTAGGGACTGTCTCTCTATGTTGCCAATTTGTACTTCCCAAGCGCTTAGTACAGTGCTCTGCACATAGTAAGCGCTCAATAAATACGATTGATGATGATGAAGCCATGGTGTGAGGCATCTGAGGCAGAGGGAGACTAGAAGTTTATAATGAAAATACCAGATGCAAGGGTGATTAGTGCCCGATATGGACTGACAGAACAATCCTGCTGGAAACTAGATGACTGTATTCCCCAGTTTGAGTCCCAGGACTCACCACTTCCTTTTGCCAGCGTTTTCATCTCAATCACCTGAGGTTGTAGGTGCCTGCTTGTACTTATTTCTACTTTGATCATTACCTTACTGAAGGAGCAATGTTTTAATCTGAGTGCACGAGTGAGTGGAGCTGATAAAATCAATACTTGAATTAAGCCTTTCCACATTGTGTGCATGTAAAGAGGACTCCCTGCTGCACTTCACAAAGGTAACCCAATATCAGACAAAGCTGTGGTCTCTCAGCCTTCCTAAAATCTCTGATAGTAGTACAAGTAACAATTAAGTGCCTACTTTGGACAAATTCCTGCATTACGCACTAGGGGGGGAAAAATACATTCTGATGAAAATTAGACATGGTCCCCTACTCTCAAGAGATTCCCAATATAAAAATAAGGATGGAGAGAGGAGGCAGCATGGCCTAGTAGAAAGAGCAAGGACCTGGGAGTCAGAAGGCCTGGGTTCTAAATCAGGTGCACTGCCTCCCTACCCTCCTGGCTCAAAAAGAATCCAAAAAAAGCATCCAATTTTTAGTTGCAGTTTGCCAGGTGGGTTCCTCTTCTGCTGTTTACCAACTGTCCAAACACATACAGAAAACACTAAGAACCACTGATTAAGGCCTGTCATCATTGTGCCTGTAAAGTGATTATCAATGATTTTATAGAGCACATATTGTGAGCAGAGTACCATATTAAGCAACCAGAAGAGTCCGGTACTACAACAGATTTGGTAAACATGATCCCTATCCTCAAGTAGCTTACAGTCAAGCAAGGGAGATTTCCCTGTTTATATCTACCCCAATTCAACACTCCATAGAGTGGTTATTTAGGGAAACTAGTTGTAGTCTGTTGTCCACTAGCAGACTTGACATGACTGACTCCATTTTGTGTATGCTGACAGTAACCCTCCATTTTGTGCAGGCTGAGAGAACAAATCCTTTTTGTATTGTCTACAAGAGATGCCTTCAAGGCCATTAACAAGTAACACCTATGTAAGGTCATAGGGCAGATAACATCCTGCACAAGACAGTGATAACAGAGGATAACGAGAATTTACACACCTATCTAAGGTCATAAGGCAGATGACATCCTGCACAAGATAGTGATAATAGAAGATAACTAGAATTTATAACATCCTGTCAGTCCTAATTGAATTCCTGAAATTTCCAAATGCCCACCTCCCATGTTGCTGTAACTCAATAAAAGACACAGTGAGCATGGGATCGGGGCTGCTTCTCACTTGTACCTCTCCCAGAAGGTGAACGGGCAGGTAGCCACTTTCCTTCTTTACTGCTCTATCTGAACTCATGTCTCTGAGTCACTTTTCCTATCTGTGTCACCACCCTGGGTACAAGAACCCTGCGGCCGATTTACACCTGTTAACCTATTTTGCACCCTACTTGATAACATAGTCATTCTCCTCCCAAGGCCTCCACACTGAAATCATGACAATGTGCACTGCTTCAGTGTTAAAACATAAACAGCGTAGTTTCTTAGTTCTTGAAGATGTATCAGTTCTTTCAGATACTTCAAAATGGGAAGCAGCATAGCCTATCGTTAAAAGTACAGGATTGGTTAAACAGAGGACCTGGGTTCTAAACCCTGTTCTGCCACTTATCTGCTGTGTGTGTGACCATGGACAAGTCACTTCACTGTGCTTCACTCACCTCATCTGTAAAATGGGGATTGAGATAGGGGACAGGGATTATGTCCAACCCAAGTTGCTTATACCCACCCCAGTGCCTAGCACAGAGAAAGCATTTAACAAATACTATAATTGTTATTAACTTTTCTAAGCTTCAATTACCTCATCTATAAGTGGGAATTTAATCCCTCTCCCTCAGGCTGTGAGGCCCATGTAAGAAAGGAACTGTGTCCAACTGATTATCTTTATCCCAGTGCTTAACATAGTGCTTGTCACATAGTCGGTGCTTAACAAGTACCATTATTATTATTATCATCATCATCCCTAGTCAAAAACACTGCAACCAGTCAGGGAAAGCTATACTAAGTCAGTGGTAGAAGAACAGTCTTTGTTCTTACTCAGTAATTCAGTTAAATGAAAGAGAGAAAAGGGGGAATACTAACTTCTTATATGCTATCATAGATACAGACTTCAATACATAAAACTACTATAAATACCAGAGTAAGTATATTTCTATAAAAATATAAATATCTGCATACTCACAAGTCAGGATGTGGAGAAAGTCAGCCAGCCAAACTACCAGAGAATTAACTCAGCAAACTGCAAAGACTGTGACTGTGAGCCCACTGTTGGGTAGGGACTGTCTTTATATGTTGCCAATTTGTACTTCCCAAGTGCTTAGTACAGTGTTCTGCACACAGTAAGCACTCAATAAATACAATTGATTGCAAAAAAAGGCTTCCTTCTCCTGCATTTAAAGGCTCTGCCTGGCATCTTGGTTGGTTCTCCTTCTCAATGGATTCTGGGAAATTAATTAAACTGTTTCTGAAACTGTAGTTTTCAGGTGCTACAAGAATCACTTCTCTATTCTCCCTTTATTCCTCTTGACCTGAACTTTGCCATGACTAGGTTTTGCCAGCTGTTTTAGAACTTCAGTATTGGTGATTCTGCTTTGTAACTTGATATGCAGGATTGCATACAGGTGGCAGTGTTGGAAATACTCTGAAATTCAGATGTTAAAATTGAGGTAGGTTTTAACCTTAAAACCTAAAAAAAAGCCACAGTTACTGCTAAAAGGTTGGCTTTGAATTTGAATTTCCAACCTTCTAATTCACCCCACTGCACTTATTTGCACATCTATATTTTATTTATATTAGTCAATGGCATTTATTAAACACTACTATTTGCAGAGCATTGTACTGTGCACTAGGGAGGGTACAATGAAACAGAATTAGCAGACATATCCCCTGCCCATAACGACCTTGCAGTCTATATGGGGAGACAGACATTAATACAAATAAATCATTTATAATATATAATTTAAAGATATGTATTCAAGTGCTGTGGGGTTGAGGGGAGGGTGAATGTTCAATACTCAGAGGTCACAGATCAAACAAAAAAGGAAAATAGGTCTTAATTGGGGAAGGCCACTTGGAAGGGATGTAACAATGCATTGGAGGTGGGGAGATTTGGAATCTGGCATATTTGGAGTGGGGGTGGTGGGGTTCCCAGCTAGTGGAAGAACATGTGAAAGGAGTCAGAAGCAAGAAAGACAAGATTGGGGCTGTTGTCCACAGCGGACTTGACATGACTGACTCCATTTTGTATATGCTTGCTGACAGTAACCCTCCATTTCTGCAGGCTGAGAGAACAAGTCTGTAAAAGATGCCTTCAAGGCCATCAACAAGTAACACCCATCCGAAGAGAATTTACATCCCTATTACCTGTCTATGCAAGGCCACAGGGCACAAGAATTTACATCCCTATTACCTATCTATGCAAGGCCTGGGAACGGAGAACAAAGATAATGTGTAACATCCTGCCGGTCCCAATTCCTGAAAGTCCCAAATTCCCCGTTCCCATGTTGCTGTAACTCAGTAAAAGACACAGTGATATTGGGATCGGGGCTGCTTGTCACTCGTCCCCACCCCCGGGAGGTGAACGGGCGGGTAGCCACTTTCCTTCTTTGCTGCTCTGTCTGAACTCATGTCTCCGAGTCATTTTTCCTATCTGCATCACCACCCTGGGTTCAAGAACCCTGCGGCCGATTTACACTGAGTTAACCTATTGTGCACCCTACTTGTCGATAACAGGGGCACAGTGAGTAAATTAGTGCTAGAGGAGTGGAGTGTGTGGGCTGGGCTATAGTAATAATAATAGTAATAATGATGATGATGGCATTTGTTAAGTGCTTACTTTGTGCAAAGCACTGTTCTAAGGGCTGGGGGGATACAAAGTGATCCGGTTGTCCCACGTGGAGCTCAGTCTTAATCCTCATTTTACAGATGAGGGAACTGAGGCACAGAGAAGTTAAGGGATTTGCCCACTTAACAAGTGGCAGAGCAGGGATTTGAACCCATGACCTCTGACTCCAAAGCCCGAGCTCTTTCCACTGAGCCACCCTGCGATTTAAGGTAGGATGGGGCGAGGTGACAGTGATTTTTTTCAATCGATGATAAGGAGTTTGTGTTTGATGTGGAAGTGGACAGTGTTATTGACAAGTAGGGGGCAAAATAAGTTCACCGGTGTAAATCGGCCGCAGGGTTCGAGAACCCAAGGTGGTGACGCAGATAGGAAAAATGATTCGGAAATATGAATTCAGATAGAGCAGAGAGGTAGGAAAACTTGCCCGTTCACCTGCCAAGAGGTACAAGTGACGAACAGCCCCGATTCCAGCCTCTTCTTCCCTTTTATTTGGCTCCCCATTGGAGCTGTGTGATCATCGATTCTGAGCCCTACTGAGAGCTCACCTCCTCCAGGAGACCTTCCCAGACTGAGCCCCTTCCTTCCTCTCCCCCTCGTCCCCCTCATCATCATCATCATCATCATCATCATCAATCGTATTTATTGAGCGCTTACTGTGTGCAGGGCACTGTCCTAAGCGCTTGGGAAGTACAAGTTGGAAACATATAGAGACAGTCCCTACCCAACAGTGGGCTCACAGTCTAAAAGGGGGAGACAGAGAACAAAACCAAACATACTAACAAAATAAAATAAATAGAATAGATATGTACAAGTAAAATAAATCGAGTAATAAATACATACAAACATATATACGTATATACAGGTCCTGTGGGGAAGGGAAGGAGGTAAGATGGGGGGGATGGAGAGGGGGACGAGGGGGAGAGGAAGGAAGGGGCTCAGTCTGGGAAGGCCTCCTGGAGGAGGTGAGCTCTCAGCAGGGCCTTGAAGGGAGGAAGAGAGCTAGCTTGGCGGATGGGCAGAGGGAGGGCATTCCAGACCCGGGGGATGATGTGGGCCGGGGGTCGATGGCGGGACAGGCGAGAACGAGGTACGGTGAGGAGATTAGCGGCAGAGGAGCGGAGGGTGCGGGGTGGGCTGTAGAAGGAGAGAAGGGAGGTGAGGTAGGAGGGGGCGAGGTGATGGAGAGCCTTGAAGCCCAGGGTGAGGAGTTTCTGCCTGATGCGCAGATTGATTGGTAGCCACTGGAGATTTTTGTCCCCCTCTCCATCCCCCCATCTTACCTCCTTCCCTTCCCCACAGCACCTGTATATATGTATATATGTTTGTACATATTTATTACTCTATTTATTTATTTATTTTACTTGTACATATCTATTCTATTTATTTTATTTTGTTAGTGTGTTTGGTTTTCTTCTCTGTCTCCCCCTTCTAGACTGTGAGCCCACTGTTGGGTAGGGACTGTCTCTATATGTTGCCAACTTGGACTTCCCAAGCGCTTAGTACAGTGCTCTGCACACAGTAAGTGCTCAATAA
Source organism: Tachyglossus aculeatus (assembly GCF_015852505.1). Taxonomy (NCBI): domain Eukaryota; kingdom Metazoa; phylum Chordata; class Mammalia; order Monotremata; family Tachyglossidae; genus Tachyglossus; species Tachyglossus aculeatus. Next base: position 95,791,200 of record NC_052069.1, read on the forward strand.
ATACGATTGATTGATTGATTGAGCTACACAAAGAATTCCCGGACGGACGTGGGAAACTTTGGCACCCAGTTAACAGGAGATGTTGTCAGGAGACATCGGCCACACAGGATGGGTCGTCTCAGACAAGGTGTAGCGGCTTTGAGCAGTCTCAGCCCTCCTCGATTTACAGGATCTTCCGGGAGGCCGGCACCTATTCCTCACATGCCCTGCATACAATGGAGTCGGTTTTGCTAAGCCTTTAGGGAAAATGCAGTTCATACCGTTTCTGCTGAGTATGCGGCTAGGGTAGACAACAATAGGCAACCATTAGAAGTTCCTGAGGAGTGGGACTGAACTTTTTTTAGAAAAGTGATCTGTGCAGCAGAGTGAAGTATGGACTATAAGCTCATTATGAGCAGGGAATGTCTACTTATTATTATATTTTACTCTCCCAAGCACTTAATGCAGCATTTTGCACACAGTAGGTGCTAAATAAGTGATTGGGAGAGACAGGAGGCTGAGAAGTCAACAAGGAGATAGATGCAGAAATCTAGTCAAGGTGGGATAGGATAAGTGTTTGGCTCAGCATGGTAGTAGTTTGGGTAGAGAGGAATGGTGGGTATTAGCAATGTTGTGAAGATAGAACCAACAGGATTCAATACCAGATTATGTTGAGGGAATGAACTCTTTATTCAGTCCCTCCTCAGCCCCGCAGCACTTATGTACAGCATAGCTTAAGTGGAAAGAGCATGAGCTTGGGAGTCAGAGGACATGGGTTCTAATCCTGGCCCCCCTACATGTGTGCTGTGACACCTTGGGAAAGTCACTTAACTTCTCTGTGCCTCAGTTACCTCATCTGTAAAATAGGGATTAAAAGTGTGAGCCCCAAGTGGGACAACCTGATTTCCCTTTATCTACCCCAGCACTTAGAACAATGCTTGGCACCTAGTAAGCGCTTAATAAATATCATAATTATTATTATAGCTGTGAGCCCGTTGTTGGGTAGGGACCGTCTCTATATGTTGCCAACTTGTACTTCCCTAGAGCTTAGTACAGTGCTCTGCACACAGTAAGTGCTCAATAAATACGACAATGAATGAATTTATTAATTTATATTAATGTCTGTGCCCCCCACCCCCGAAACTTCAAGCTCCTTGTGGGAAGGGAATGTGTCTACCAACTCTGTTAAATTGTACTCTCTCAAGTATTTAGTATAGTGCTCTGCCTGTAGTAGATACTCAATAAGTATGATTAATTTTTAATGAATTGGCCAAGGCAGAATCATTGCTAAGTTTCCCTGTTCCTTATTTTTCTGTGGTAAAAAATTTCATAATGAAAAAATTTGCAGTAAGCTTACTAATGATCATGCAGATCATTTTGAATATGTGCTTAACTTTTTCCCTCTTATTTGGCACTACTTGCCAAATATATATGTATGTATTAGATATACATATACATATATATACATATACATATATATATCCTGTATATATGTATATATGTTTGTACATATTACTCTATTTATTTATTTATTTATTTTACTTGTACATATCTATTCTATTTATTTTATTTTGTTAGTATGTTTGGTTTTGTTCTCTGTCTCCCCCTTTTAGACTGTGAGCCCACTGTTGGGCAGGGACTGTCTCTATATGTTGCCAATTTGTACTTCCCAAGCGCTTAGTACAGTGCTCTGCACACAGTAAGCGCTCAATAAATACGATTGATGATGATGATGATACTTGCCCTATTGTCTCAATATTATATAATGAACTGTAAATTAAAGTAGAAATGGTAACTCTGAAGGGATAACATTGAAAATTATTTGTATGTTACTTATTGATTTGAATTCTAGTGGGTCTAGTTGGTGTAGAAATTGTTTCTGCATTTGCTAATTAAGGTCACCTGGGTAGTCCCAGGTGCAACCCTGGCTGCAACCCTTCCTATAAGAACCTGGGTCTTGTTGCTGGTGACTATGCAGGTGATTTTTTGAAACTTAAAATTCTATTAAAATCTGTGCCTAAATATTAACTGTTCAGGAATCCTGAATTCTTAAACTTGCCTAGCTACCAGTCTGTTATGTGACTGTAGCTCACTGTTAATGTAACATTAATTTCTCCAATCTTCCAATTCTTCATCTATAAAATGTGAATAAACTATCCTCTCTCACTACCTCTTAAATTGTGATGTTTTGTATGAAACAGGGACTGAGGTTGATCTAATTATCTTAAATCTACTCCAGTGCCTTCCCCATATTCAGTACTTAATAAATATTACCCTTAAGCATTTTAACAGCATACACGGGCTAAAAGAGCACCAGAAATACCTTCAGTATATAATACATCTTGTTCTACGTCAATTATCAGCTGGTAATAACTTGTCCTGTCTTTCTCCCCCTCATCCCCCTCTCCATCCCCCCCGTCTTACCTCCTTCCCTTCCCCACAGCACCTGTATATATGTATATATGTTTGTACATATTTATTACTCTATTTATTTTACTTGTACATATCTATTCTATTTATTTTATTTTGTTAATATGTTTGGTTTTGTTCTCTGTCTCCCCCTTCTAGACTGTGAGCCCACTGTTGGGTAGGGACTGTCTCTATATGTTGCCAACTTGTACTTCCCAAGCGCTTAATACAGTGCTCTGCACACAGTAAGTGCTCAATAAATGCGATTGATTGATTGATTTCAGGTCCTTTTATCTCCACCATCAAGAAATGGTAAAAAAAATCATAAGAAATCCCACCTAATGGTAAGCCTGGTAATTCTAAATCATAACTTCAAGATAAAGTCTTAGCTAGAGAGATGTTAGGTGTCCTTGAGTTCAGGATAGCTTAGAACTCTGTGAGTGTAAATGAAAGCTAAGAAAACAATTAGAGCAGAAAGTTGCAAGTTAACAGTCTTAATTGTAGAACAAGAAATTCCAGTGCAGTGAAGGAGCAGAGATAATGATAATGGTACTTGTTAAGCACTTACTATGTGCCAAGCACTGTACTAAGCACTTGGATGGACACAACCAAATCAGAATGAATAAAGTCCCTCTCCCACGTGGGGCTCACAGTCTCAATCCCCATTTTACAGATGAGGTAAATGAGGCACAGAGAAGTGAAGTGACTTGCCCAAGGTCACACATCAGACAAGTGGCAGAGCTGGGATTAGACCTTCTGACTCCCAGGCCTGTGTTTTATCTGCCTCACCATTCTTACTACCACTGGTCAACTTGTGTTGAATTTTATTGTAAATTTATTTTAATAAACAGCCTAATCTGCAGTAATATCTTCCATCAGGAAAGGCTACTTTAAGTAAAAGTGCATATCTGCTGTCTTTAAATGGATTTAATTTGGGCAATTAGGGATAAATATCTGTCTTTTGGATATTGAAATAGAAATTTGGTCTAATATTCCTTTTAACCAAATTGGAAATTTTCTGAGATTACTTAGGAATTTTACCAAACTGTTTCTTTTTAGATTTTTAATACTTTAGGGAAGGTTGTATATTTTTATCATATAGAAGTAAATGTAGCAGCTTTTAATGGGGGCTTAATAATTGCAGGTGTTTGAAGCAACTGTATTGAAATGTTGCAGCATATTGCCTGTAGTACTTGTATATTAAAAAACAAAGTTCTCTCAGAAAAACTACAATGAAACTACATTTTCTTTATCATTAATTCTAGATTAGTCTTCCTTATTCCACTTAACACAGTAACTTTAGCTTATTAAACATATGATTTAGATCACCACTGTAAAATTACCTTACATATTTCTCTGTCTTGATTAAAAACAGACCATTCAGTAATCCATCCACAAGCTGTAAATACTTGGACTCAGTTTACACCTCCTTATGGGGAAAGTTAGAATAAAGTAAGCAAGTTTGCCCAGCTCCAGGGTGATCTGAAAGTATCAAAGTGGATCGAAAGAACAAGGTCTCTTCAGAGCAGTAACTTTACAAGAAGGGGAATGAAAAACATCAAATTTAACCTTCCAGGAAATAGTCAATTTTAAGTGTTTCTGATTCTGACATCTCAAATACAGAAGTCCCTTAATAATAATAATAGTCATTATTATCATTATTATTAGCACTATTACAGTATTAAGCACTTATTAATATTCTAACTCCTGAAAGTTTCCCATCAGGAGCAATGGATGTTCCATACTTCACTCTGATGCCTGGTTTATCTTTCTACAGAAATGTTCAGGGCATGTCACTCCCCTCCTCAAAAATCTCCAGGGGTTGCTTATCAACCTTGATATCAAACAAAAACTCCTCACTGTTGGCTTCAAAGCTCTCGATCACCTTGCCCCTTCTTCCCTCACCTCCCTTCTCTTCTACATCCAGCCCACACATTCCACTCTTCTGATGCTAATCTTCTCACTGTGCCTCAATCTCACCTGTCTTCCACTGACCCCGGCCCACGTCCTACCTCTGGTCTGGAACACCCTCCTTTCTCAAATCTTCCAAACAATCACTCTTCCCCCCACTTCAAAGCCTTATTGAAGGCACACCTCCTCCAAGAGGCCTTTCCAGACTGAGCCCCATTTGCCTCAGCTCCCCCTCCTTTCCAACTCACCTCAACTCGCTCCCTTTGCTCTTCCCCCCACTCCCCTCCCCACAGCACTTATGTATATATGTATATATCCATAATTCTATTTATATTTATGCCAGTTTACTTGTTTTGATGTCTGTCTCCCCACCACCCTAGACTGTAAGCCCATTGAGGGCAGGAATTGTCTCTATTGCGGTATTGTACTTCCCAAGGGCTTAGTAGAGTGCTCTGCACACAGTAAGCACTCAATAAATACAAATGAATGAACGAATGGATTGATGTGCCTCACCTAGAGACTTTATTACTGAAAACCTAGGCAGAGGAATTGATTATAGTGCTAAATACTGGCACAGTAGCACACTCACTCACTCATTTCTTCCAGTTACATTCATCATCATCAAATGCTGTAGAGTCATTTTCAATCCATAGCAACTTATGTTGTGGATGGATTATTGAATGGTTTATGTTTTCATCAAGATTGAGAAATGTGTAAGGAAATTTTACACATGATGATCTAAATTGTGTATTTGATAAACTAACGTTATTGGATAAAGTGGAGTAAGGAAGACTAACCTAGATTTAATGATAAAGAAACTAGTTTCAATGTAGTTTTTCTTTGAGAGAAGAGAGAGTTATGTTAGGTGTGAGAAAATCAAGTAGGAAACAATTTCCCACCCTGGACTCACGATCCAATTAATCATAATTGTGTCCCAATAGAACACTGTTGTGAGCATTTAGGAGAATGCAATAGGGTTAGACAGAGATTTTACAATGTTTCAGGTTGAAGGAACCAAAGAGAATAAAAACATGAACATAAGTGCAAAAGGGGTATGTGAATTACTGCTTAGTTTGCTATGTTTGTTTTATGGTATTTGTTAAGTACTAACTGTGTGTCAAGCTCTGTTCTAAGCTATGGGGTAGATACAAGTTTATCAGGTGGGACACAGTCCCTGTCCCTAATTAGGCTCACAGTCTAAGTAGGAGTGAGTAGGACTTAATCCCCATTTTGCAATTGAGGAAACTGGAGCACAGAGAAGTTAAGTGACTTGCCCAAAATCACATAGTAAGGAATTAGCAGTCAAGATTAAAACCAGGTCCTCTGACTCTCAGGCCTGTGCTTTTTCAAATAAGCCACACTGCTTCTCAGTTGATGCAGAAGTATTGAAGTGGCAATCTTGGAGGAAATAAGAGCAGGGATCCTATTCACATTTTACAGAGGATAGAAAAATTTTCTTAGGTCACTCAGCAGGCTAGTTTGCCATTGCAAACCCAGTTTTCTGACTCCAGTCCCCTGCTCTTTCCTTTAGGCCACACTGCCTCCACTTTTGCTAGTCTAAATGGCTAGTGTCTGTTGCTGACTTCAATCTGCCTATGTTATCTGACAGAACATGTTCAGTTTTTCAGGAAATGAAAATTCTATTGTCAAAATGCCTTGTTCACATCTTGCCATGCTACTGGGAATAATTATTCTAAGAAAGTTCGGAATCCTCAATCAATTGTGTTTTTTGAGAGCTTACTGTGTGTAGAACACTATACTAAGAGCTTGGGAGAGGACAAAACAACAATATAACAAACACATTCCCTGCCCACAACAAGCTTAGCGTCTAGAGGGAGAGACAGATGATATAAATAAATAAATAAATAAATAAATAAATAGATAGATAGATAGATAGATAGATAGATAGATAGATAGATAGATAGATAAATAAATAAATAAATAAATAAATAAATAAATAAATAAATAACAGATATATACATGTGTTGTGGGGCTTGGGCAGGGGGTTGAGTAAAGAAAGTAAGTCAAGGCAACACAGAAGGAAGTGGGTAAAAAGGAAATTAGAATTTAGTCAGGGAAGGCCTCTTGGAGGAGCTGTGCCTTCAGTAAGGCTTTGAAGTTGGGGCAGTAATTGTCTGTCGGATATGATGAGCGAGGGCATTCCAGGCCAGAGGCAGGATGTGGGTGAGAGATTGGTGGTGAGATAGATGAGATTGGGGTACAGTAGGTATCTTGGAATTACAGGAAAAAAGTGTGAGGACTGGGTTGTAGTAGGAGAGCAGCAAGGTGAGATAGGAGAGGACAAGGTGATTGAGTGCTTTAAAGCCAATAGTGAGGGGTTTCTGTTTCGTTGCGGAGGTGGATGGGCAACCACTGGAGGTTCTTGAGGAGTGGAGAAACATGGACTGAACGTTTTTGCAGAAAAATGATTCAGGCAGCAGAATTAAATATGGACTAGAGTGAGGTGAGACAAGCCTCTGGGAGGTCAGCACAGAGGCTGATATTGTAATTAAGGCAGGCTAGAATAAGTGCTTGGATTTTAACATGGTAGTAGTTTGGATGGAAAGGAGAGGGCATATTTTAGTGATGTGAAGGCTGAACCAACAGGATTTAGGGATAGGTTGAGTATGTGGGTTGAATGAGAGAGATGACTTAAGGATAACCCCAAGATTATGGGCTTGTGAGACAGGAAGGAGGCTGGTGCTGTTTACAGTGATGGGAAAGTCAAGGGGAGGACAGGGTTTGTCGGGGGAAGATAAGGAGTTCCGTTTTGGACAAGCTATATTTGAGGTGTCAGCGGGACTCCAAGTAGAGATATCCTGAAGGCAGGAGTAAATGTGAGACTGCTGAGAAAAAGAGAGGTCAGGGCTGCAGATACAGATTTGCCAATCATCCACACAGAGGTGTTACACAGAGCCATGGGAGAGAATGAGTTCTCCAAGGGACTGGATGTAGATAGAGAATAGAAAGTGACTAAGAACTGAACCTTGAGGTACACCTACAGTCAGGGGGTGGGGGATAGAGGAGAAGCCCATGAAAGAGACTGAGAATGAGTGGCTAGAGAGATAGGAGGGGAATCAGGAGAGGACAGTGCCAGTGAGGCCAAGGTTGGATAATATTTCCAGGAAAAAGGGTGGTCAATAGTGTTGAAGGCACCTGAGTGTTCAAGGAGGATTAGGTTGGAGTAGAGGCCATTGGATTTGGCAAAAAGGAGATCATTTGAGAACCTTTGAGAGGGTGGTTTCTGTGGAGTGAAGGGGCAAGAAGCCAGATTGGAGGGGGTCAGGAGAGAATTGGAGGAGAGGAACTGAGGCAGTAGGAGTGGACAACTCACTCAGGAAGTTTGGAGAGGAATGGTAGGAGGGAGATGGGGTGATAACTGGAGGGAACCATGGGGTCAAGTGAGGTTATTTTAGGACAGGGGAGACATAAGCAGTGGGAAAGAAACCACCGGAGATCAAACCATTGAGGGTGGTGGACTGGGAGGGAAGAAGGGAAGGGTCAAGTACTTTGATGAGGTGCAAAGGGATGGGGTGAATTTTGAAAGGAGGAAGGCAATCTCCTCTTGAGATACTGCTGGGAAATATAGGAGAATTGAAGAAGTGGGCAGGAGAAGGAAAGGAATGGAAAGGAGCAGGAGAGATTTTAGGAGATCTTGCCTGATAGTTTCAATTTTCTTAATGAATTAGGTAGCCAGGACACTAGGGGCAAGAGACAGGGGGGCAGGTGGTCTGAGGGAGAGAGTTAAACATCTGGAACAACTGGTGAGGGCAATGGTCATGGGTATCCATAAGGATGGAGAAATAATTTTCCCAGGCAGAGTCAACTTGACACCTAGATTTCCCCCAACATCACTCTGCTGCTCATGTGCAGGAGTGAAGGAAGCAGACTGTAGATGTGATCCAGAGCTGTGGGTTAGTGGTATGAGATCAATGAAGGGATAGAGGAGAAAGAGTGGAGTTCACTAGAGAGGGTAAGGTGTCAATTTGGTCATCAAGGGAAGGTATGTTGGATACGAAGCCTAAATGGGACATGATAACTTGAGAAAAATGGATGAGGTCAAAAGATCAGAGGTTTCTGGGGAACAGGACAAATTTGCTGGGAGGAGGTGTGTGGGAAAGTAGGTAGGTGAGTAAGTTGTGGACAAATAGAAGGGTTTCAGAGTTGGTGAGGGTAGAGATTGTACAGTGACCAGAGATAATGCGATTAAGTGTTTGTCAAAGTTGGTGAGTGGGAGAGTTGGGATTGAGCAGGAGGTCAGTGGAATTGAAGAGTGACAGAAAGTGGGTAGTGGAAGCATCATCAGAAACATTTATGTGGCTATTGATGTCCCCAAGCATTAATGTAGGGATGGAGAAGGAGAGAAGGAATATAAGAAAGGGATCAAAATGGTTTAGAAATTGAGGTGAGGCCCTGGGGGTGGTAGGTGACCATGACTAGTATCTGGATTGGATGGTAGAGGCAGATGATATGGGCTTTAAAGGAAGGGAAAAAGAGGAATGGGGGAGGTAGAATTACTTGAAAATGATAATGGGAAGCAAGAAGGAACCCAACTCCTTCACCTTTCCCAGTGAATCTCGTGGAGTGGGTGAAGATGAGGCCTTCTTCACCAGGGGAGCTTCACCAGCAGCAGGGGAGACCATGTCATCTGGGAAGCATCGAGAAGCAATGTGGCTCAGTGGAAAGAGCACGGGTTTGGGAGTCAGAGGTCATGGGTTCAAATCCCAGCTCTGCAGCTTGTCAGCTATGTGACTTGGGACAAGTCGCTTTACTTCTCTGTGCCTCAGTTCCCTCATCTGTAAAATGGGAATGAAGACTCTGAGCCCCAAGTGGGACAACCTTATCACCTTGTATCCTCCCCAGGCTTAGAACAGTGCTTTGCACATAGTAATTATTATTAATTATTAGTATTATTATTATCTGAGAAGAGTCAGGTTTCAGTGATAGCTAAGAGGAGCAGTGATTGGGTCAGGAACAGGTCAAGGATGAAGAAAAGCCTTCCCATGATAGAGTGGGGGTTCCACAGGCCACACTTGGCTGAGGCTGTTGGGGAGTCCTGGGGAAGGGGTGGATGGGAGAGAGTTGATGGGGGCCAGCAGGGGGAGGGTGATGAGGGGTGGTACTGGGACAGGATTACAGGGATGGGGGCAGAGCAAGGGGTGGGGAAGTGTTTGAAGGAGGGAAAGGAAGGGGTATGCTGGGAAGCAGGGGGCAGGGATGGGCTGATTGGTGGGAGGGGATTGAGCAATGCCCATGTAAACTAATTAGAGTCATCCAGCAGTGGATGTTTGAGGGATGGGGAAATAACAGCCCTGAAAATTAGGACCTTCTGGTGCCTGGTCACAAGTTAATGTGTATGTTTTACAGCTGTCAACTCCTGTCACTGACTACAGAGCACTGACTGCTTCTAAACAGTTGGCTGTCCTCCTCCTCTAGCTGTGACATGCATTAGAGGACTTCTGCAGTTCTTACTGCATTAGGTTTTGCCACTCATATAGCGGATAGTAAGATGCAAACCGATTAGCCCAACTGAGCAAAGAAGCTAATTAGATGGCCACTATCTGCCTTAAAGGACATACCATTAATCCTTTTACTTAACTGTGGATCATGATGTTCAATTAACTGAAGTGCTTTTAGTGAGTTCAATAGAAGATAAAAATAACCAAACATCCATAGGACATAACACGGAATTGAATATTGAAGCAGGCTAATCCCCTCTGTGGAGTGGTGAGTGTGGAAAAAATGTGGGAAGGTCAATTCGTTAGCCCATTCACATTCACAGAGTAAATCCATCACAACCTGATTACTGTTTATGAAATGCTAACATACAGGGTTCTTTCAAAACATGTATTCCATTAGTCACAGCCTAAGCCAATAGAGCATTCATTAGTCACAGATGCCAATAGTTATTAACAGGTTCCTGAAGGCATTTTTACCCTTAATATCTATTACATTATTTTCTCATGCATTTTAATTATAAATTAAAAGCAGTACAAATATTGTAATCAAAGAGACCCAGGGAATTTCAACTTACTGAAACAGCACATTATAAACCACTTTAGTTATAGAAAGTTTTCCTGTTGGGCGGGTAGCTTTTAAAAAGAATAAATGAATTAAGCACAATTTTGTTGCCTACATGCAGAGTTCAAAATACATCTAAATTCAGCATTGCACCAGACAGTACTGGTATTTTTTAAGTGGTCTGCATGCTGAATTGTGAGAATAATCAGATAACAAACAATTAAGCATCCTGGATAATCCAATCAAAGAATATAAATGGTCAAATTTTCCTGTTAATATGGTTATTGCTGTGTATTTTTTCTTATTCAAGTTACAGTAGTAAATAATAGAGTCCACTGAATTAGATTCCCAGGTATGCAATAAAGACTTATTCTAGATTGCATATTTAATGAAGGGAAAATAGCTTATATATCTTTGCATCATAAGGCTGGAAGAGACCTTAAGTTCATCTGATCCAGCTCCCTGCCTCCAAGCCATGAAAAAAAAGTTGAGGCATTAGCGTTTTGTTGGACTTTCCCAAAACTTTCTAAAGAATGTAAGAAAGTAGTGTTATTTGCTTATTAATTTGTTTGTGAACTGGATTTAAGAGGTCACTTCTAGTCCACTTATTTTTGAAAATAAGTACCATGGGCTGAATCGACATTAGGATAATATTCACTTTCAGGATGTTGGAGAACTCTCTGGGATGAGCATGCCCACATTTTCTCTGACTCCTATAAGGCTTTACTTCAGGACCACTAGATGAAGTTGTTCAAAAATAGGTATTTTTTAAAGGGACTATTTGAAACAAAGAATACGGCTTCTGTGAATTATGTTTGTTGAAACTTTTTATTACTTTTAGAAACATTTTCACCTTGAATTTGGTATAATCACAGTTCAAATAGGTTTTTATGATTATTATGAGATCATGTTCTTATTGGACAGAAAATGAAGCACCACTGATATAAATTTGACAAAAGTAAGCAAAGACCTAAAGCTCATTCAAATTTGCATGAAGTCAGTCTTTCAGAGATGCCTTAGGATCAAAAATGTGGAATGAGCTTGGAATATAAGAATATTCTAAGAAACAGATGATAAAACTAAAGAATTATGGTTCAGTTAACTATGTATATTTGCTCTCCATTAAACCATCGCTGTTGCTCTCCCCAAATAATTGAATCAAAGCAAAGTTGTGAATTTATTTCAAAATATTTGATATTCATTCTCTTCAAAAAATGGAATTTTGCAAACCCTAAGTGTTATTAAGGTCATCAAACCAATAGTACTTGTTCTTATCATCAAGACCTTTAAGAAAAGCTTGTCTTGGAAAATCTTGCCAGGCAAGTGAGTTGCTTCAAGGAATTAACCAGAACAAAACCTGATTAAGCCCCTAATTGGCTTTTATCCTACTGGCACAGCAAGAGCCACAAAGATCTCAGAATCACCTCTGAGAAGATGTTTAAATCACTGACAGCAAGATTCAACAAGGTGGAGCCCAAAGAAGAAAAAAATAATAATGAAGAAACAACAAAACCACACATTCAACCTCAGCTACTCACCAGTGAGGTATAGTATCATTAAATGCCTTTGTGCACATTAACTCTGTTTTTGTATTGATTAATCTCAATGAACACTGCAATAATGAGTAAGACTGTCTGAGGAGGCCCAGAAGCATTATGTAGCATCATCTGTACTAAACAGGGATTGTTTCTAGAAACTTTTTCCTGTTCATTTACATATGAGGCCCAAGGAATGAAAGACTATGAGGAAAAATTGGGTATTGGAAAGAGAGAGGAACAATGCTTCACTTCTGATTCAATCAACATGTGAAATTTGAAGGATTATTTATTGAATGAAGTCCTCCCTTTTTGGTGGAAAAACTTGGGTTATTCATTTTAGTAAATAGTATTGTAAATATTTTTACTGAACAAGAGGTATGCTCACAAGTTATGGAATTTCCTGTGATAGCGCTTAGTAATACACTCACGGTTGCAGATTGAGGCAGGAAAAGAGCAGAAGAAATAATCCCTGTGATGTGCCAAATGCATTTTAAGAAGCTAAAAATAATCCATATGAATTGCATGAGTGTAATGCATGAATTGGGAATCTTTGAACAGTAAAATACAGAGACTTGTGAATTGATTTCTATGTCTTGTCAGAAACACCTACGGCAATGGGTCTGAGATTAGTGAATGGAAGTTCAGGGGAATATTGATTGCAATCATGGTTCACTCCTCCTCTGCTTAGCCAAATGCCAGACTGCTTCATTGCTCTTGCTATTCAGGGAATTTGGCCACTTTCTACTGCCTCTTCTCAGCACCATTAATAACGGGGAGGGGGCTATCTGGAGGCTACAGAGAGGGATGTGTGCTCTGTTCCTGGTTTCAGCTCCAAGGGAGAGTTAGCCAGAAATGATAGCCAAGGGATTTAGCAACACAATAATGATTTTCAGCCTGTTTACTGGTCTGACTGCAAGGGACACACAGTCAATATTGGAAGCATTCTCCTGGAAAAAAGCATATCTATCAAAAGATGCCATAATGGGTTATGTTCAATTTTATTTAAGAATTAGAGAAAACTCATTCACAGTAGGTAAGAGAACCAATTTCACAAATAAGAAAGTCAGCGTTCCCTGAAGACAGGAAGGCATTTTGTTTTTTTCAAAACCAATTTTCAAACATATCTATGATCAGCTTGCCACTGCTGCTTTCTGTGCTCTAACTCACTCTGACGCCAATTGTTTGTCATGCCTTGCTTCCTCACTAAAACTTACTCTTCTTTGAAGTCAGATGTACGGGGGCCCTAAAAAAATCAGACTCCCTAAAGAACTAGTCTCTTGGGCCAGAAACTGTTGGTCCTGGGCCAGACATCAACACCCAAATTAGTGTCATTAAGTGCTAGAACAATCAAAACTTGAAGGAAGAACCACTTTCACATTTCTCTACATAGTTCTTTAGTAGGCTGAATCTTAAATGCAAGCTCCCAGGAATTTTAATATCTCAGGCCTCTATTTTAATATTCCCCGAAGGGTGAGCTGAGCCTTGAAATATTACCTAGGGATGAGAAAATCAATGTCTAATTGTTTTTCAAAAACATTTATCAATTAAGCTGGGTGAAACAAAAGTAAGATGTTATGGGTGATTCCTGTTGATTAGTGACTGTACCCTGGGATAATAAATTCATTCTTGTGATATTAATTGAGCCCCAGATAGGTTACTCTCCTAAAATAAGTTCCAATTAGCATATAGCAGCTTGATGGAGGTCTGTATTTTCCATTTGTATTCCAAGGCAGGGGGCCTGTAGAATGCCCTTGAAATCTGCTTTCAACAGTCTGCTCTACTCTCTGGGGTGACATGCTGGCCCATTTCTCTTTTGTCTTTTCAAGGGAGAAAGGAAAGCTGAAAAGGAACACCCCAAAGCCAAGACTTCTTCAGCCACTCTTAACCCGTCAGACCAAAAGCGGCAAGGTCAGTAATTTCCTGAAGGCGCATTATCTATACAACAACAGAAAGTTGTGGACGGAGAGTGGTTGTGTGGTATTCTTTGCTTATATGTAAGAGACCAGAGTCCCTATTCATATCTGAACTCTTGAGAAGAGCCATTTGTGTTCAAAGGAGGGACTAAAACATTCCAGAACTTTCCCCAGAGTCCAACAGATTCAGATGGACCTGGGAAGAGAACACAGAGGTTCTTTCTGGGAGAACTTGAAATACCCTGGAAAAATGCTCTAGGATTGCTTGAACTTGGGGTACTTCCACAAAGTATACCATGTGATATCATACTACATGCACAGCCTTATTCATATGAGAATATGAGAAGCAGTGTGGCTTAGTGGAAAGAGCCCAGTCATGGGAGTTAGAGGTTGTGGGTTCTAACCTGAGCTCTGCCACTTGTCAGCTGTGTGACTTTGGGCAAGTCTCTTAAAGCAAGCCACTTAACTTCTCTGTGCCTCATTTACCTCATCTGGAAAATGGGGATTAAGATTGTAAGTTCCACTTGGGACAACCTAATAACCTTGTGTCTCCCCCAGCGCTTAGAACAGTTCTTGGCACATAGTTAAGCGCTTAAAAAATACCATCATTATTATTATTATTATGACATGATATGCATCTCTTTGGTGATTTCTGAGGGCCGTTAGTGACCACCCTATTTACTTAATGCCTACTGTGTGCAGAGTACTGAACTTAGCACTTAGGAGATAACCACAGAAGGAAAAGATATAGCCCTCACAAAGATTACATTTTAATAAGGAAGACAGGCAGTTATATAGGATTGACAAAGAATTGACAATCATCTAGACTGTAAACTCATCGAGGGCAGAGAATTTGTCTGTTGTGTTGTTGTATTGTACTCTCCCAAGTACTTAGTACAGTTCTCTGCACCCAGGAAGCACTCAATAAATATGATTGAAAATGGGAGCAGAAAGAGGAACAAAGATATCATCAGAAAAACTGAGGACTTTCCCTCCTAGGACAGAATCACGGCCCGCTGGGATACTACTCACTCTTAGTGGCCCACATGAGCAGACCAATTCCTGCCCCTTTCCCCATAAGGTGACCAGTATTCCTACAACCAATTATTTCATGCTGCTTCCAGATCTCTCACATCCTTTCTCCCAGTGCCTGCCATTAGATTGTGCTCTCTGAGGGGTAGTGATATTGTGTATTGCTTCTATAGTATTCTAAAGTGATTCGCTCTCAGAAGATCGCAATAAATCCCATGGATAATGGTCTGGAATTGTTGGGGATATCATGGCAGTTTTTTCGACCAGGACCGTTTGCCTGGAGTAATAGCAATAAAATTTAGGGTATTCGTTAAGCACTTCCTATTTGTCAACCATTGTACTGAGCACTGGAGTAGAAATAATAATAATAATAATAATGGTATTTGTTAAGCGCTATGTGCCAATCACTGTTCTAAACGCTGGGGTAGATACAAAGTAATCAGGTTGTCCCACATGGGGTTCACAGTCTTAATCCCCATTTTACAGATGAGGTAACTGAGGCCCACAGAAGTTAAGTGACTTGTCCAAAATCACACTGCGGATAAGTGGTGGAGCTGGAATTAGAACCTGAGACCTCTGACTCCCATACAGGAGGGAGGACAGGTATTTAATTTCCATTTTACAAATGAGAAAACTGAGACATAGAGATGTTGAGTGACTTTTTTAAGGTCAAGGTCATACAGCAGTTAAGTGGCTGAGCCAGGTGTTGAACACAGGTCTCATTTCCAGGCCTGTGCTATTTCCACTAGGCCATACTTCTTCCCTACATCATGGTTGTATTGTTTTTAAGGAACAGTCAATAGTATATATTGAGCACTTGCTATGTGCATAGAACTATGTGCATAGGATGGGATAAATATCAAGTGTTTAAAAGGTACAGATTCCAATGCATAGACAGTGCAGAAAGGAAAAGATAGATTCATAAGGGAAGGCCTTTTAGAGGAGATGTGATTTTAATAAGGCTTTGAAGGTAGGGAGAGTGAAATATATGAAGGGAAAGGGAACTCCAGGCTAAAGGGAGGATGTGAGCAAGGAGTCGTTAGAGACTTAGATGACCTCAAGATAAAGTAAGTTGGCATTAGAGAAACAAAGTGTGCAGGTTGAGTTGTCAAAGGAAATTTGCAAGGTGAGGTAGGAGGGGGCAAGGTGACTAAGTGCTTTAAAATTGATGGTAAGGTCCTTCTGTTTGATGCAGAAGTTGATTGGCAACCACTGAAGGTTCTTGAGGAGCCAAGAGATGTGGACTAACTTTTTATAAGAAAAATGACCCAGGCAGCAGAGTTGAGTATGGATTAGAGTGGGGCAAGACGGTGCAGAGCACTGTACTGTGTTTGAGGTTAAGATGAAATATGGAGGTTAAGATGAAATCTCAGATTTCTTTCTGCCTTCAGAACCTGGATGTTCTGCCAACACCTCAAACTAAACATGTCCATAACTGAAGTCCTAGTGGATAGAGTTGAGGTCTGGGAGTCAGACGGAACTGGGTTCTAATCCTGACTCTGCCTCTTGTCTGCTGTGTGACCTTGGGCAAATCACTTAACTTCTCTGTGCCTGAGTCAGCTCATCTGTAAAATGGGAATTGAGACTGGGAGCCCCATGTGGGACAAAGACTGTGCCCAACTTGATTATCTTGTATCTACCTCAGCGTTTAGTACAGTGCCTGGCACATAGTAAGCACTTAACAAATACCATTACTATTATTATTCCCATCACTGTAGACAGTAACACTATCTTCCCTACCTCACAAGCCTGCAACCTTGGTGTTATCTTCAACTCATCGCTCTCATCCCACCCACATATTCAACTCCTCCAGTTGGTTCTACCTTCACAACGTTGCTAAAATTCACCCTTTCCTCTTCATTCAAACTGCTAGATTGCTGATCCAACCACTCATCCTATCTTTCCTTGACTACTGTATCTGTCCCCTAACTGACCTCCTAACTTCCAGTCTTTCCCCACTCCAGTCCATATTCAATCTGCTATATGGATCATTTTTCAACAGAAATGTCCAGTCCATGTCTCCCCACTCCTCAAGAACTTCCAGGGGCTGCCTATCCATCAGTCAGAAACTCCTTACCATCGGCTTTAAAGCACTCAATCAGCTCACCCCAACCTACCCCAGCTCAATGATCTACTACAGCCCAGCCCACTACACTCCTCCAGCTCCAGCGTACTCACTGTGCCTGATCTTATCTATCTTGCCACCGATCACTTTCCCACATCCTCCCCATAGTGTAGAACTCTCTCCCCCTCCATATACTCCAGACCACCACTCTTTCCACCATCAAAGCATTATTAAGTTACATCTCCTCCAAGAGGCCTTCCCTGATTAAGCCCTCTTCCCTAGATCCCTCTCCTTTCTGTGTCATCTATGCACTTATATCTGTGGCCTATGGACATTTGATTTTCGTTCCATCCCCAGCCCCATAGCACTTATGTACATGTCTTTAAATTACATATTATGATTTATTTCTATTAATGACCGTATCCCACTCGAGACCATAAGCTTGTTATTGGCAGGGAACATGTCCTCTGAATCTGTTATATTGTACTTTCCCAAGTGCTTAGTACACTGCTCCGCATGTAGTAAGTACTCAATAAATACCATTGATTGACTAATTAAAATGGAAGCTAGGTATACTGTCCCTGAAATAAGGAATTGGAAAGAGGACAATAAACAGAATCCAAAATGCATATTTCCAAAATTCTACGATAACTTTTACTCATCTAAAGCCACGGTGATGCTAATGATGATGGTGGTCATGGAGTTTTTCCCTCTGAGAATGACAAATGAGCCCCTGTCCTGAGGCTTTGAGACAGACAACCTGCACAGAGGAATTGATTCTAGTGCTATTGGCTTCCATGGCACCTCTTACACTCTCTCATCCCTTCCAATCTCATTCCTGTTGGGGTAAGGAGTGTCCCATATGAGCAGAGAGGCAGAGGTGCATTGCACTGCAAAGTGCATGAGGTTGTTGATGATACTAGAGATGCCATATTTCCTACTGGAAAGAGCACGGGCCTGGGAGTCATCCCTGCTCCACCACATTCCTGCTCTGTGATCTTGAGCAAGTCACTTAACTTCTCTGTGCCTCAGTTCTCTCACCTGCAAAATGGAGATTCAGTAACTGTTCTCTTTCTTACTTAGACTGTGAGCCCCATGTGGGATCTGATTATCTTGTATCAACCCCACGGTTTAGTACAGTGCTTGGTCCATTGAACCATTTAGCAAATACTACAGTTATTATTACCCCTCTACAGGGACTAGAACCCAGGTCTCCTGTTTCCCAGAACTGTTCTCTTTCCATTGGGTAAATAATGGAACTAGGAACACAATAAGTTGCATTCAGCTAGGAGTGAACCTGAAATAAGTCCTATAGAGTAATGAAACAAAGTTGTGAACACTATTCACAAGAGAGAACATGGCTGCAATTTCAAAGCTGAAGATACACCTCTGTTTTACAACAAGGAACACATTGTGAGCAAGGACACTCTGCCTTGAAAAGAACAAAGAAAAGATTATTTATCTGCCGGTCTCAGCTCCGCAACATTGCCAAGATCCGCCCTTTCCTCTCCATCCAAACTGCTACCCTGCTAATTCAAGCTCTCATCCTATCCCGTCTGGACTACTGCACCAGCCTTCTCTCTGATCTCCCATCCTCGTGTCTCTCTCCACTTCAATCCATACTTCATGCTGCTGCCCGGATTATCTTTGT
Organism: Tachyglossus aculeatus; assembly: GCF_015852505.1. NCBI lineage: Eukaryota > Metazoa > Chordata > Mammalia > Monotremata > Tachyglossidae > Tachyglossus > Tachyglossus aculeatus. The sequence continues at coordinate 95,809,719 of NC_052069.1, forward strand.
CCAGAAACGCTCTGGACATATTACTCCCCTCCTTAAAAACCTCCAATGGCTACCGATCAATCTGCGCATCAGGCAGAAACTCCTCACCCTGGGCTTCAAGGCTCTCCATCACCTCGCCCCCTCCTACCTCACCTCCCTTCTCTCCTTCTACTGCCCAGCCCGCACCCTCCGCTCCTCCACCACTAATCTCCTCACTGTACCTCGCTCTCGCCTGTCCCGCCATCGACCCCCGGCCCACGTCATCCCCCGGGCCTGGAATGCCCTCCCTCTGCCCATCCGCCAAGCTAGCTCTCTTCCTCCCTTCAAGGCCCTGCTGAGAGCTCACCTCCTCCAGGAGGCCTTCCCAGACTGAGCCCCTTCTTTCCTCTCCCCCTCGTCCCCCTCTCCATCCGCCCGTCTTACCTCCTTCCCTTCCCCACAGCACCTGTACATATGTATATATGGTTGTACATATTTATTTCTCTATTCATTTATTTATTTATTTATTTTACTTGTACATTTCTATCCTACTTATTTTATTTTGTTGGTATGTTTGGTTCTGTTCTCTGTCTCCCCCTTTTAGACTGTGAGCCCACTGTTGGGTAGGGACTGTCTCTATGTGATGCCAATTTGTACTTCCCAAGCGCTTAGTACAGTGCTCTGCACATAGTAAGCGCTCAATAAATACGATTGATTGATTGATTGATTGATTAAAGAAGGAGACTCTAAAGATCTTTGAAACCACTACCCAATAACTCCTTTGACCAACATGCTAAGTCAGACTAAACTGCATCAAAAATGACCTCCAACTGCACAAAACAAAAAACAAGTTGGATTCCCCTTAGAATTCTCACCTAATGATCCCCATCTCTCCCCTCCATGACTAGAATACCAAATTCCAGTTGGCTTTGTACTCAGTTGTAAGACAGTGTTTGAATCAAAAAGAAAATAATTGTTTTCAGATGGGTCAAGGAAACTGGAATCGATTTCCCATTCATGTATCTCCTGGAGGAGATTAGATTCAATTATATATCTTGTGTTTACACTGGTGCTAAGTGCAGTGCTTTGACCTACAAATAATAAATATCATTACTATTACTGTGAAATTTCTATGCTCAAAAATCCATGCTTCCCTAACATGCAAAAGGGTCAAGTAGAGTGATACAATCTAGCCAAATCCGAGTTCACCTGTACAAACATCCCTGTTCAATCAGTTGATAATATTTGTTGAGAGCTTTTTGTGTGCAGAGCACTGTACTAAGCACTTAGGAGATTACACTATAACAGTTAGTAGACATGTTCCCTGTCCATGATCTTCAACAGATATAACAGTGAGACAGAACTGGACTCAATAACAAGCTCTGACAACTATAGTAGAAAGAAAAATGCAAGAATTGCAAATATGATCACAGGAAGTTAAGCATTGAGATAAGTATCCTTTTGGTCTTTGGAAAATTTAAAGGGATGGATAGACCTACAATGGCCAGGTAATAAACAAAGCCAAGATGTTCAATGATGAATTCAGGAGGAGAAAAGCAACGTGGATCTGTTTCAGTCAAATCAGAATAGCATTGCTGGACAATTAGCTGCCCATGAGGTGGATGAGAGAACTGTTCAGTCAGATACATTAATGATTGAAAATGATTGTTAAAGTCAGTGGTGGAAGTAGAAGTACACTTATTTACCTGGGGAGATATAGATGGCTTGCAGGTGGGAAGGACCTGAGGAGGTAGAAAAAGATGATTTTTAGAGTAGTCGTAAGGAGCCATAGAGTGCCATCCAAGACTATCTGGAAAAAGGGATGAAAGTTTATAAAATGCATAATGCTTTGATTACCCTGGTCTCTATACCAAAAAAAATCCAGTAATTACTACCTATGAAAAACTCACGCTAACAGTAACCGAGAAGTAGTATGGTCTAATGGAAAGAGCACAGGCTTGGGAGTCAGAGGACCTAAATTATAATATTGGTTCCACCAGTTGCTAGCTTTGTGACACTGTGCAAGTCACTGAGCTTTTCTATGCCTCAATTTCCAAATCTGTAAACTAGGAGTTAAATATTTGCTCATACTGTGTGACTGAAACTCTGCTAACCTGAATATCTTGTTTCTGTCTAGGGGTTTAGTATATGATTGGCAGCTGGTAAGCGTTTAAAAAATACTATAATTATTAGTATTCTTATTATTAACTGACTTTTTGAACTTACTTTAGCTAAAGTGGGACCAGTAGGTGCAACCAGGGAGCAGGTTGAAATTCTATTTAAGAGACTGATAGAACAGACGCCTTCTCCCAGCATGGCCCCAGGGTGATTCATTTAGATCCTGCTAGTCTTGGAACAGTTGGTCAGCTTCGCCTGACTGAAAGTGTGAAAACATGAAAGAAAGATTAAGGCCATCACTTCTCTAAAATCTGTTCTTTCTCCTTGTCAAAAGGCCGAGTAATAAAGGATCTCACTCTGCAGGGGTTGAGGAGAATGGCTCCACTTAGATTTCTGTGGCATAGTTAACAGATTGGAATTGCAATTACTACCCTTGGAGAGAGACAATTGATATATGTGGTGTTAAGTAAACTTTCTCTGGGAAACAGCCCTGCACTGTTTGATTTGATGTGTAAATGTCTTGACAGCAGGTCTCAGTTCTCTGTAAAACTCTTCTATTTCTGTTTGTTTTTTGGGGGGTTTTTTTTGTGAACCATAAAAGCTAGGGAAATGAGATGACAGTTTGTTCAAAAGATTCATTTCTTCCACTCCAGCCCAGCCCGCACACATCGCTCCTCTAGCGCCAGCTTGCTAACTGTGCCTTGATCTTGTCTACGTCTCTGTCCACCCTCCCTCATCCTACATCTTCCCTCTGTCCTGGAACTCCCTCCCCTTCAATACATATCACATCACCACTCTCCCCACCTTCAAAGTCTTACCATGGTCACATCTCCTCCAACAGACCTTCCCCAATTAAACCCTCTTTTCCCTGACTCCCTCCCTCCTTCTGCATCATCCAGGCACTTAGATCTGTACCCTTTGGGCACTTTCTCTTCACCCCACCCTCAACTCCCCAGCACTCATGTGCAGAGGCATAATTTGGTTATACTAATGTCTGTCTCCCCCTCTAGATAGCAGGGAACATGTCTACCAACTTTATTGTATTATACTCCCCCAAGTGCTTAGTATAGTGCTCTGCACACAGTAAGCATTCATTAAATACCCTTGATTGATTGGTTGCACTTTAAGAAAGAGCCACAATCTGAGTTCTCAGGTTCAAGCATTTTAGGATATTAGTGATTGAAATTCAAACCAAAACTTGACCCTAACTGTGCAGGAGAGAGAGGAGCAAGAGACTTCCCTTTCAGAAGTTGCTGGACTTCTTAGGCCTACTTGGTTTCCCTACTACACGAATCAATGACTGTAATCAATCAGGAAGCAGTGTGGTCTAATGGATAGTGCACAGGCCAGGGAGTCAGAAAGACCTAGCTCCTAATCCTGGCTCCACCACTTGTCTGCTGTGTGATGTTGGGCAAATCACTTTGCCTCTCTGTGCCTCAGTTACCTCTTCTGTAATATGGGAGATTAAGACTGTGATCCCCATGTGGGACAGGGAATGTGTCCAATCTGATTAGCTTGTATCTGCCTAGCGTGCAGTACAGTGCCTGGCACATAAAGAAGCAGCGTGGCTCAGTGGAAAGAGCCCGGGCTTGGGAGTCAGAGGTAATGGGTTTTAATCCCGGCTCTGCCAGTTGTCAGCTTTGTGACTTTGGGCAAGTAACTTCTCTGTGCCTGTTACCTCATCTGTAAAATGGGGATTATGACTGTGAGCCCCATGTGGGACAACCTGATTACCTTGTAGCCCCCCAGCACTTAGAACAGTGCTTGGCACATAGTAAGCACTTAAGAAATCAATCAATCAATCATATTTATTGAGCGCTTACTGTGTGCAGAGCACTGTACTAAGTGCTTGGGAAATACAAGTTGGCAACATATAGAGACGGTCCCTACCCAACAGTGGGCTCACAGTCTATAAGGGGGAGACAGAGAACAAAACCAAACATATTAACAAAATAAAATAAATAGAATGGATATGTACAAGTAAAATAAATAAATAAATAAATAGAGTAATAAATATGTACAAACATATATACATATATACAGTTGCTGTGGGGAAGGGAAGGAGGTAAGGCAGCGGGGATGGAGAGGGGAAGGAGGGGGAGAGGAAGGAGGGGGCTCAGTCTCAGAAGGCCTCCTGGAGGAGGTGAGCTCTCAGTAGGGCCTTGGATAATGCCATCATCATTATTAGTAGTAGTAGTAAATGTTTTGCAAATATTTAAAAAATCAATTGATGGTATTTATTGAGTGCCTATTGGGTTCAGTGTACTGTACTTTTCATGGGGGAGAATACAGTACCATGCAATAATATTTGTTCCTGGCCCCAGCCAGACTCCATTAATATCAATACATTCCCTTTAGAATAAATCCCCAAACCTCATAGAATAATAATAATAATTATGGTACTCGTTAAGTACTTACTATGTGCCAGATTCTGTACTAAGCACTGGGTTGATACAAGTAAATTGGGTGAGGCACAGTCCCTGACCCACATAGAGCTCACAGTCTAAAGTCCCCATTTTACAGATAAGGTACCTGAGGCCCAGAGAAGTTAAGTGACTTGCCCAAGAACAAATAGCAGACAAGTAGCAGAGCCGAGATTAGAACCCAGGTCCTTCTAACTCCTAGGACCATGCTCTATCCACTAGGCCACAAACCAACCTCAGTAAAATGAGAAAGTTTTTGGGTTACAACAATAAGGTCTGACCCTGCCTCTGACTTTTCTGGGAGTCTGTCCCAGGGCACTCCTGGCTGGCTCTCCAGGGGCTTCCTAGGACTCAGGCAGGACAGTTCTAAGAGCACGGGCTTTGGAGTCATCATCATCATCATCATCATCAATCGTATTTATTGAGCACTTACTATGTGCAGAGCACTGTACTAAGCGCTTGGGAAGTACAAATTGGCAACACATAGAGACAGTCCCTACCCAACAGTGGGCTCACAGTCTAAAAGGGGGAGACAGAGAACAAAACCAAACATACCAACAAAATAAAATAAATAGGATAGATATGTACAAGTAAAATAAATAAATAAATAGAGTAATAAATATGTACAACCATATATACATATATACAGGTGCTGTGGGGAAGGGAAGGAGGTAAGATGGGGGGATGGAGAGGGGGCCGAGGGGGAGAGGAAGGAAGGGGCTCAGTCTGGGAAGGCCTCCTGGAGGAGGTGAGCTCTCAGCAGGGCCTTGAAGGGAGGAAGAGAGCTAGCTTGGCGGAGGGGCAGAGGGAGGGCATTCCAGGCCCGGGGGATGACGTGGGCCGGGGGTCGATGGCGGGACAGGCGAGAATGAGGTACGGTGAGGAGATTAGCAGCAGAGGAGCAGAGGGTGCGGGCTGGGCTGTAGAAGGAGAGAAGGGAGGTGAGGTAGGAGGTCAGAGGTCATGGGTTCGAATCCCAGCTCCACCAATTGTCAGCTGTGTGACTGAGCAAGTCACTTAACTTTTCTGTGCCTCAGTTACCTCATCTGTAAAATGGGGATTATGACTGTGAGCCCCACATGGGACAACCTGATCAGCTTATATCCCCCCAGGGCTTAGGACCGTGTTTCGCACATAGTAAGTGCTTAACAAATGCCATCATTATTATTATTAGAAGATAGTCCTATTTTCTCCAGGAAAAGTTACTAGGGCTCAGCACTGAGGTCTCCAGGGCAGGAAGAGCAGGGGCTCTCTCCAGCCAACTAAACTTTTGTTTAAACCAACTAAATGAACACAGGAGCCAACTAGAATTCCAGGATTTGGGCCTGGCTGGCTGGAATAACCCTTTCCCTGCCTGAAACCTGAAACCTCTGTTTTGAAACCTCTCTGGAACCCACCTGGTAGATTCCTCTAATTTGTAGGTGAGACAATTCATTCAGTCCACAGAGTTTTGCCTGTGAGGGACAGGGGCTGTATCTAACCTGATTATCCTGTGTCTGCCTCAGCACCTAGTACAGTGCTTGTCCCATAACAAATACTTAATACCACTATTATTATTGTCATAATCATCATCATCAGTTGGTTTATTGAATGCTTATTATTATTATTATTTCAGAGACATCTCTTCTTCAGCATTGTTTGCATACCCATAAATTAATTTAATGGGATTTTTCTGTTATAGACAAAATGCAGGCAGTTTCTTGCTTTATCCCTGATAGGATTAAACTCTTTAATTATTTGGGCTCCAGGAGGTGCTAGTTTCTGACTGCAATGGCAATTTCCACTAAGACTTTCTACATTCATATTTGGCTTTAATGTCCATTTATTTATTGAATTGATAACTTCAGATTTAACTCAGCTCCTTTCTCTCAGGCTATCACTTTATTTTATGGTATTTGTTAAGCACTTATGTGCCAGGCACTCTTTTAAGCACTGGGGTAGATACAAGCTAATCTAGTTGAACACAGTCCATGTCCCACATGGGGCTCACAGTCTTAATCCCCATTTGACAGGTGAGGTAACTGAGGTATAGAGAAATTAAGTGACTTGCCCAAGGTCACACAACAGACAAGGGGCGGAGCCAGAACTAGAGCCTGTGTCCTTCTGACCCCACAGGCCTGTGCTCCATCCACTAGGCCATGATGCTTCACTTGGCTATTTACACACACGCCCTCTACACTATAACTTGTGAGTCTCTCTTTTGGTGTGATATCTCCCTTAGTAAAAATGTCCCATTCTCACCAATCTATTCACTCACTCTATATAGGAAAATATAAGGCAGGAAAGATCCTTATGTGGTGTGTTAATACTGTGCTTTTCAACTGGCAGTACTGCTTCTGTCTACCATATCGTGAGTTGCTACCAAATAAAATGCCTCAACACCCCAATGCAATAGGTAAGCCATCCCCAAAGCATCTCAGTCCAACTCATATTGTGCAATAAAACATGACATTTTCTACTCTTGTGATGAACACCATAGGGAGCTGATGGCATCAATGCACATGCTGATTTTTCAAAATGTACTTCTGTGGCATTTTGCCAGTTTTCCCTGTCCAAACAGCAAAGAAATGGGTATAATCTTTAGTTTGATTAAAAAAAAAACTATAATTAAAATGATTATAATGGTATATTTGGGTGGCTAGATTATGCCAGATAGAACAGGAATATTTATTTTATCTATTCTTTTGTTGGAGATCCTGGGGCATAAAGAAAAGTCAAGTCACATACAATTTTTTAAAAAAATATCATTTATGGCTATTCATGTTGTGCTTGTTACATAAAGCATTATTCATTATTTTATCCTTTTCCTAAAATTGTTAAATTCCTAAAATTCCTAAAATTTCCTAAAACAAATCCTAAAATTCATTATTTTATCCTTACAGAGAAGCAGCATGGCTCAGTGGAAAGAGCCCAAGTTTTGGAGTCAGAGGTCATGGGTTCATATCCCAGCTCCGCCACTTGTCAGCTGTGTGACCTTGGGCAAGTCACTTAACTTCTCTGGGCCTCAGTTACCTCATCTGTAAAATGGGGATGAAGACCGTGAGCCCCCCGTGGGTCAACTTGATCACCTTGTAAGCTCCCCAGCACTCCCCAGAACAGTGCTTTGCACATAGTAAGCGGTTAATAAATGTCATTATTATTATTATTATCCTTCACTGAAATGAAAAATAATTATGCTTTATATCTTCCTTCTATTAAAATCACTAAAAAATTCATTCTTTAATTCCCACAACAACCAGCTACTATAGTCAGTTTTTTTTGTGTATTTAGAAGCTTATTTTCATTAAGGCATCTGATAAAAATACATGATGACTTCTAAAATTAATTGCCTCCTGGTGCTTCCTATCAGCCAACTAAAGGACTGTACCTGAGGATTGATCCAAGAACATGTCCCATTTAAGTACTGAGTGCAAAACAACATCTTTCACATATTAGGACATTTACGTGCCCCATAGGACTGCTGGCTTGTCCTATTGGGATGGGCACAAATGATTTTTCCCACCAATGGGTGTGCTCCATAAACATTTAGTAGACTGGTAAGGGTGGTATAGAGGCCCAGAGTTGGTTGTGGCTGAACTGGAATTCTCCCTTAGAGCTGATGGGGGGAGAGAAGACTTGATAGTATTATGGTATAAAGAGGGAGAGCTTGTCTATCCCCACCCTAAATTTCTTGGTTGCCTTCTTGACAGGAGCTATGGGATTGAATCCCAAGGTATAATTTGGCATGAAGTGTTGCTGAAATTAGGTGAATTCCAAACTCTTTGGGCGTCTAGATGGTATATGATCCTGAAAGTGGAGAATCCCATTCTGTCTGGGTGGGAAGTTTAGGAAAGGGTCATATTCAATGGGTAAAACTTCACCCCAGGGCTGGGAGAAATTTGCCATGTGTTTTGGATTTTTGCCTTGAAAAGAAAATGATGCATTCTTCTGACCATCTGGTCAGACAAAATCACATGCTCACAAGTGAAGAGACACTCAAGCTGAACTTCAATGAGTAGGGCCCTTTTGTTGAAGTCAATTTAAGTTTTCTTAGATTTCCAATCTGTTTCAAGAGACCAAGAATGTGCAGTAATTGTGCTCTGCAGGCTTCGTGATCTCCTTCGATATGCCAGTCAGTCATCAGTATTTATGATAGTCCGTCTTTACTTGGCAATTCAACAATTAATTCCAGGAAAAGAAATGAGTTGAAGGTCAGTTTAGAATTACCATATGCCTATCATGGTAGAAGTGTCAATTTACAGGGTTTCTTTGACATTAGAGAGTGCTGATCAGCTTCAGTCTTTTTGAATCCAAAAACTGTTGCCATTGAATGTGAACCATCAATAACAAAATCATTTGCATGGGAGGGGGTGGTAAGATAGTCATTCTTTAGTAATGCAAGAAAAATAATGTTGCAAATGTCATTAGTGTGGTAAAGGATGAGGAAATCTGTCAGGTTGCAGTTTGAACAGACAATGATCATAAGCTTCTGGATCACATTATGAATGATTCTCACAGATTTATAGTTATTAAAGCACTTTCAAAAAGTTCTCCTAAGGAAAATTCCCTTTCTGAGCATTAAACTTAATAAATATAATATATTTATGAGGAGCACTTGGGAGGGTAAAACGGAATGAGTATACATGATCCTTGGCCTCAAGGAGCTCACAATGTAGCAAGGGATACAGACAAAAGAATGAAATAGAGTGTATAAAATATATGCATAAATGTTATGGGTTTCTTTGGTTAGTTTTAATGACATTTGTTAAGCACTTGCTATGTGTCAAGCACTGTTCTTAGCACTGGGGTGGATACAAATTAATCAGGCCAAGATATGGTACTTGTCCCACCTGAGGCTCACAGTCAAGTAGGAGGAAGAACAGGTATTGAATCCCCATTTTGCAGTTGAGGAAACTGAGGCAAAGAGAAGTTAAGTGACTTGCCCTCAATGTCTCAAAGCTGGTAAGTGGTAGAGTTGGGATTAGAACCCAGGTCCTCTGGCTCTCAGGCCCATGTTTCATCTACTAGACCATGCTGCTTCCATGCTGTTAGTAGGTATATAAGTGCTTAAGTGGTACAGAAGTTATGAAGCGGCCCTTGGAAGGCATAAAGTGGGGAGATTAAAAATGAAATTGGTAAGAGTTCCTGCAGGAGATGTGATTTCAGAATGACTTTAACAATGCTGGCTGTTTAGATGGAGAGGAATGGATCATAATTATCGTCATCATCATCAATGGTATAGTCCTGGAAATCGTGTGGGGGAAGCAGCATGGCCTAGGAGAAAGAGCACAGACTTGGGTTCTACTCCTGGCTCAGCAACTTGCCTCCTGTGTATTCTTGGGCATGTCTCTGCAGTCTCACATTTTCTCCTGCCTTCAACACATCTCTACATGCATGTCCTGCTGTCACTTCAAACTTAATATACCAAAAACAGAACTCCTTATCTTCCCACCAAAACTCTGTCCTCTCACTGTTTCCCATTTTTTTAGATAGCACCACTATCCTTCCTGTCTCACAAGCCTGTTACCTTGGCATTACCCTTGACTTCTCTAACTCATTCAACCCACATATTCAATCTATTACTAAATCCTGTTGGTAAAACCTCCAGAACATCTCTAAAATCCATCCTCCTCCATCCAAAGTGCTACCACGTTAATCCAAGCATTTATCCTACCCCACCTTGATTACTGTATCAGCCTCCTCACTAACCTCCCTGCTTTCTGTCCCTCCCCACTCCAGTTCAAACTCCACCCTGCTGCCTGGATCAATTTTCTACAGAAACACACAGTCCATGTTTCCCCACTCCTCAAGAACTTCCAGTAGTTGCCCTTCCATCTCTGCATCAAACAGAAACTCCTTACAGTTGGCTTTAAAGCCCACAATTACCTTGCCCCCTTCTACCTCACCTCCCTACTCTCCTACTGCAATTCTTCTACTGTTGTTCATTCTGGAGAAGGGGAGGAAAAGAAAGGAGAAAGATGGCTTCAGCTACCACCTGGCTTCAGTTACCACCTCTATATGGATGATGCTCAATGCTACCTCAACTAACTCTGACCTCTCATCTATCTATTCAATCATATTTATTTAGTGCTTACTGTGGGCAGGGCACCATACGAAATGTTTGGAAGCCCCTGCTCTGCCCCTGCTCTCTCTCCCTCCCTCCAGGCTCACATCTCCTCCTGCCTTCAGGACATCTCCATCTGGATGTCTGCCCGCCACCTAAAACTCAACATGTCCAAGACTGAACTCCTTGTCTTCCCTCCCAAACCCTGCCCTCTCCCTGACTTTCCCATCACTGTTGACGGCACTACCATCCTTCCCATCTCACAAACCCTCAACCTTGGTGTCATCCTCGACTCCACTCTCTTGTTCACCCCTCACATCCAAGCCGTCACCAAAATCTGCCGGTCTCACCTCCGCAACATTGCCAAGATCCGCCCTTTCCTCTCCATCCAAACCACTACCCTGCTCGTTCAAGCTCTCATCCTATCCCGTCTGGATTACTGTATCAGCCTCCTCTCCTATCTCCCATTCTCCTGTCTCTCCCCTCTTCAACCCATACTTCACGCCGCTGCCCGAATTGTCTTTGTCCAGAAATGCTCTGGGCATGTTACTCCCCTCCTCAAAAATCTCCAGTGGCTACCAATCAACCTACGCATCAGGCAGAAACTCCTCACCCTCAGCTTCAAGGCTCTCCATCACCTCGCCCCCTCCTACCTCTCTCCTTCTACAGCCCAGCCCGCACCCTCCACTCCTCTGCCGCTAATCTCCGCACCGTGCCTTGTTCTCGCCTGTCCCGCCGTCAACCCCCGGCCCACGTCAACCCCCTGGCCTGGAATGCGCTTCCTCTGCACATCTGCCAAGCTAGCTCTCTTCCTCCCTTCAAGGCCCTACTGAAAGCTCACCTCCTCCAGGAGGCCTTCCCAGACTGAGCCCCCTCCTTCCTCTCCCCCTCCTCCCCCTCTCCATCCGCCCACCTTACCTCCTTCCCCTCCCCACAGCACCTGTATATATGTATATTTGTTTGTATGTATTTATTACTCTATTTATTTTATTTGTACATATTTATTCTCTTTATTTTATTTTGTTAATATGTTTTGTTTTGTTCTCTGTCTCCCCCTTATAGACTATGAGCCAACTGTTGGGTAGGGACCGTCTCTATATGTTGCCAACTTGTACTTCCCAAGCGCTTAGTACAGTGCTCTGCACACAGTAAGCGTTCAATAAATACAATTGAATGAATGAAAGAGTACAATATAGCGGAGTTGGTAGACTCATTCCCTGCCCATGAAGCACTTAGCAGTCAAGAGGAATCTTGCATCTCCTCTTGCCTACAGGCCTGTTCCACTGAGATCTCTAACCAGAACCACAACCTTAATATGGCAAAACAAAATCTGAATTACTCCTCTCTGCTCGATTTACTCCTCCTCTTAACTTTCCTTCTCAATCAATAACAAAACTCAATAGATTACAGCCCCCTAAAAGCCCATGTCTTCCAATATGCCTTCCCTGATTAATTTCCAGCAACCTGTCATATTAACCCCTTAGCTGTTTCTATCACTTATATACTTATACTCATCCTCACCACTTATGCTTATTTTTTTATTTAATTGTGAATTAAACTGTTTATTTTGATTACTCCCTTTGTTGAATATGTTTGTCAACCTTTCCCATTAGACTGTAAGCTGTTTGTGCGCGGGGAATGTGGCACTCACTTGTTTTGTGGTTACTTCAGTGCCTTGCACCCAGGGGCACTCAGTAAATGCTACGATGAGGATAACAGCTACTACTATACTACTACTACTTAAAGAGAAGAGGAGGAAAAAATGGAAATTCAAATATTGATAAAATATGGAGTTAGAGCCTCTATTCCACAACAGACCATCTGGCTGTCTCACCATACAGTCTGTACAAAGATATTACAGATCTCACTGCAGTTTGGACATCTCTCTCTTACCTAAGAGATCACTCACATTGTACAAAAGTATAATTGGGAAAAAAAAATGCCTCTGACTTGTTCCTGTCAATCTACCCCATCATTACTGCCCCTTAGTTTGTGGCTATGGCTCCTGTTTGCAATTTGTGGTCTGTTTTCCAATCTGAGTTTTTAGTTTCTGCCTAAAACTTCAACTCTGTGGAAGCACAGTGGTCTAGGTTTGCATTAGCCCCTTCTCTTCCAACCATTCCCTCTGAGCTGTTTTGTCTCTAGGCCAGCTTTATTTTCACCTAACCATCTTGTTTAAGGGAACAAGGGTAAATCCTGTGACTAGAATTTCTAGGAGTGGCAAAATGCCAAGGGATGGAATGTGATAGGCCCTTAGGCCCAAACTCCATTTTGTCTTGCCAATCCACCTTTTACTCAAATCAGGTACATCACATATCCTCCGCTCCTTTGTTTCCCCTGTCCAGATGTCTGCCGTAGTCGGGGAGCTTGGTATGCCAGGGTCTTGAGACAGGATGGAGCTGTTGCTCCCTTAACAAGGTCAAGACCCCTGACTGGCTTATCAGTGGAATTTTCCCACCAGACCTCTATAATGAGGAGAAACAGGCAGGGCTGACCAATTAGCTGAGTATATATTTACTGCTGTCTGTCTTAAGGTATGTATCATGTATTGTGCTCTTTAATTATGCATGAAGCAAGGATGATGTATAAACTTTATATAAAGAAACTCTGTATTCCTTGAAGTTGAGCTGGCATTGACTAGTAGAGGAAACTCTGCCCATCAACCACCCTCCTACCAGTATTAGAAGTGCTAGTTGTAATAAACTTGTCTCTGACATACCCTTTTGAACACAGCACAGAGTCCATGCTGTTCCTGATTATCACTTGCCAATAATTATTGGGTACTCAGGCTTGCTTTTCAGCAAATAATGTCCTGAGACATTAAAGTTTCGTTTCTTCACTGCTGTAACATGCATCTCAGAAAGAGAAATGTGTGTCCATTTTGTGTATTTCCAAATGTAGTTGTTTCTAGAATATTGTGATGTTTCAATTACAATTCTCCACATACTATCCTCTTTTATTAGATTCAATTTGTGGACAAAATTTGCTTGAGGATCTGAACAAAAATCCTGATCGGGCAGACCCATCTGAGTCGGCAAAAACACAGGAACTGACCTATAATGGGACGGAGACTTCAGCAAAGTAAGAATTTAACCCAATATAGAGTACACTTTTTTAAGTTTTCTCTGCTAAGTTCTTCATGCCTTAGTCCCTACTATCAGTAGCTGTATTGTATTTATAATAATAATAACAATAATAATGGTATTTGTTAAGTGCTTACTATGTGCCAAGCACTGTTCTAAACACTGGGGCGGGGGGGAATACAAGGTAATCAGGTTGTCCCACGTGGAGCTCACAGTCTTAATCCCCATTTTATTGATGAGGGAACTGAGGCACAGAGAAGTTAAGTGACTTGCCCAAAGTCACACAGCTGACAAATGGCAGAGATGGGATTAGAATCCATGACCTCTGGCTCCCAAACCAGTGATCTTTCCACTGAGCCATGCTGCTTCTCATTTGGTAGCAAATGTCTCAATAGCCATTTGGATCAATCCGATAGGACCCTTGATTTCACCCAGTATGTCTTTTGGAGTTGCATTTTCCATCTCTGATCTCACTGAAATGCTGGCTCCCCAGGTCACCTTTCCATAAATCAATCAGCTCCCTGAAAATGTTGTGATCCCCACCCACATGAAGCAATCCCACAGCAATGATGGATCTGATAGTAGTGAGCAGCAGCCATCAGTCAGTAATTCATATTGCTTCAGCGCTTACTGTGTGCTTGGAAGAGTACATACAACAATAAATAAGCACATTCCCTCCCACCACAACGAGGCTCGAGTCTGATGTTTGAAGTTTGGTCAAAGGTGGTTTTTTTGGGGGGTGGGTTAACCTGATAGCTAATTTCTCTCAGGACTGACCTAGTTTTTGGTTTTGGGGGTTTTTTTGGTTTGTTTTTCTGGGGGAATCCTTATGAATGGGAAACAGAAAAGATTCATGGGTTGCACTGAGACCTTATTGCTCTAAAGGCTAATGTAACTCTAAATAAGCAATTTACTTTGTGAACTAACATATTACTTCCACACTTGCCCCTTTGATATTGGGGAGGTAATAGGGAATGCAGTAGTCTTCAACCCTAGTGAACAGTATGCTCTAATTGCATAAAAGCTAAATGAGGCCAGAATTTCAAGAGGAATTCATGGGAGGCAGTGTGATCTGGTGAAAAGAGCTTATGATTGGGAGACAGGAGCCCCAGCTCTGCCCCTGGTTTTGCTGTGTGGCCTTGGGCAAATCACTCTCTGGGCCTTAATTTCATCATCTGTGAAATGGAAGTAAAATAGATAGCTCAGTGTGGGACAGAGGCTGGGTCTGATATAATAGTAATGGTGGTATTTGTTAAATGCTTACTACATGCCAAGCACCATACTAAGTGCCGGGAAAAATATAAGTTAATCAGGTCGGACCTGGTCCCTATCCCACACTGGCCTCATGGTTCAAGTATAAGGGGAGAACCTTGTATCTTCCCCCAGAGCTTAGCACATAGCAAGTGATTAGTGGATGTAATAATAGCAGCAGTAATAATAAAAATGAGTGAGTGGAATTTGATCACAGTCATAGAGGATGATATAAGGATTGCAATACAGACCAGAGACTTTGCAAACAGTGTGTACAAGGAATCAAACATGCAGTTGGCAAACTTTCTGGTGTACTGTTATAATCCCTGTACCTTCCTATGGGTACAATCCTTTTATTATTACTACTTTTATCCTGGTAATATGTTGCCCCTATTGATCCAGGAAACTTGCTGTAAAAGTTGAGATGGGCATGAAGTGGGACAACTTAGGACCAACTCCACCAGCATGGAAGCCATTATTCTGCAGTAAACACACCAATCAGTCAATCAATCATTCATTCAATCATATTTATTAAGCACTTACTGTGTGCAGAGCACTGTACTAAGCTCTTAGGAAAGTACACTACAACAATAAACAGTGGCATTCCCTGCCCACAACAAGCTCATAGTCGTCTAGAACAGGGGAGACAAGACATCAATACAAATAAATAAAATTACAGATATATACATAAGTGCAGTGGAGCTGGAACGATGGCAGGGAATAACAAAGGGAGCAAGTCAGGGTGATGCAGAAGGGAATGGGAAATGAGGAAAAGTGGGGCTTAGTCTGGGAAGGCCTCTTGGAAGAGGTGTGTCTTCAGTAAGGCTTTGAAGGAGAGGAGGGAGGCTGACTGTCGTATTTGAAGAACGAGGACATTCCAGGCCAAAGGCAGGACTTAGACAATGAGATTGAGGTGCAGCGAGAAGGTTAGCGTTAGAGAAGTGAAGTATGTGGGCTGTGTTGTAGAAGGTGAAAAGCGAGGTGAGGTGGGAGGGGCAAGGTGCTGGAGAGCTTTAAAGCCAATAGTGAGGAGTCTTTGATATGGAAGTGGATAGGCAACCACTGGAGATTTTTGAGGAAGGGGTGGCATGTCCTGAATGCTTTTGTAGAAAGATGATCCAGGCAGTGGAGTAAAGTATGGACTGGAGTTGGGAGAAACAAAAGGTTAGGAGGTCAGCAAGGAGGTTCACCTCCTTAATTGAGTGCTTGTTGTGTGCAAAACACAGTACTAATCATTTTGGTGAATACAATAATAAAAAGTTGGTAAAAATTCCTGTATCAATTTAAGGCACTCGATCAGCTCATCCCCTCCTTCCTTACCTTGATGATCTCCTCTGATGATCTCCAACTATGACCAAACCCATACATTTCACTCCTCTGAGGTTAACCTACTCTCTCTATATATCTATTCCATCAACAGTCCCTTGCCCACATCCTTCCTCTGACCTGGAACTCCCTCCCCCTTCATATATCGCAGACCATCGCTCTCCCCACCCTCAAAGCCATCCTAAAATCACATCTCCTCCAAGAGGCCTTCCTGACTATGCCCCTATTTCATTCATTCATTCATTCATTCAATCAATCAATAAATCATATTTCCCCTACCCATCCTTCCCTCTGTGCCATCTATGCACTTGGATCATAAGCACTTAATTTTCACCACACCCACAGCCCCATGGCACTAATATAATAATAATAATAATGATGATGATTATGGTATTTGTTAAGTGCTTACTATGTGCCAAACACTATTCTAAGCACTGGGGTAGATACAAGGTAATCTGGTTGTCCCATGTGGGGCTCACAGGCTTAATCCCCATTTTGCAGATGAATAACTGAGGCACAGAGAATTTAAGTGGCTTGCCCAAGGTCACACAACAGACAAGTGGCGGTGCCAGTATTAGAACCCGTGTCCCCGACTCCCAAGCCCATGTTCTTTCCACTAAGCCACACTTCTTCTCTAATATACACATATGTAACATGCACATATCCTTACTCTCTGCTATTTCCCATTTAATGGCCATCTCCTCCTCCAGACTGTAAGTTCCTTGTTGGCAGGGATCATATCTACCAACTGCAATTGTATTGTACTTTCCCAAGCACTTACTACAATGCTCTGCACACAGTAAGTGCCTAACAAATACCACTTATTGATTGATTGAGTGCTTACATGTAAAGAGTACTGTATTAAGAGGTTGGGAGAGTGCCATACAATAGAGTTGGTAGACATGATCACCACCCTCAAGGATTTGTTCCCAAACTCAATGGTCCCTCATTCCAAACTTGAGTTTCTAACACATGCTCACCTTGACATTTCATTAAGGCCTCAAACCTTCACAGGAGGGGCCCACTCCTCTTTCCCCCTTACCTAAAATCAGTCCATCTCATTTTCTGTGTTAGACTTCAATTTCTCAACTTATTTCTTCTTTTACAATTTATGCCTCCTTAATGTATAAATCTGTCTTGGACACAAAGAAGCAGTTTTTCCTCCTCAGTAAATATTTCATTGTTAAAAATCAGTTATTTCCTTTCATCTGTTCTAGAAACTGTGGCATAACCAACAGGAATAATTAAGAGAACCAGTAATCTTTTATACCACCCGAGGAATACATTTATATAAATAAATCCCACTAGCTACTGGAAATGTCATAAAGAAGGAATGGCAATTTAAATATGAATCAGCGGATCCACAATAAAACGCAACAAAAAGCTCCTTCATTGTGCCATTTCTTGGTATGTTATTATGGGCCTGCTGATCCAATTTTGAATTGCTTAACCATGGTTAATATAATTGCAATATGCTCACAGAACAATAAAGGCATGTACTTCTTATTCAACAGGCAAGAAAAGTTTCCAGTCTGAAAAGAAGTTAAAAATACCATTTTTTTCTTCTCTTCTAGCAGCTGTTCTAATTTGTTATAATTTGTGCTTGTCAATAGGAGTTTTGCTGAATATCTAGGACTCGGTGTATTTCTGATGGAACAATAGATTTCACAAAAGGAGGGTACATTTTTGATAAACATAAATTTGTACATACAGGAAAATAAATATAGGCTTGCTTGGCCAATGAAAAATGCAATTTGACAAAAATACAATTTGTCATATTCTGTGGGGAGAGAGAGGTGAAAGAAAAAGAAGGAAGAAAAAAGAAAAAAGACACAATGAAGAGACAAGCAGGGGAGGAAGGGGAGGGCAAGGAGGAGAGAATGAGGAGCCATATTTAAGTAAATATCCCTATACTCTACAATTTCCCCAACCTGTGATTTATTTTAATGCTTGTCTGCCCCATTAGACTAGTTCCCTGTGGACATCGATTGAGTCTAACAACACTGTTGTATTGGATTTTCCTGAGTGCTTAATACAGTGCTCTACACAAAGTAAGTGCTCAGTAAATTCCATTGATTGATTGATTGAAAAAAATGATTAAACCCGTAAGTGTGGTTTAAGTATTCCTTTTTGGCTCCAGAAATCATCTGTAGGGCATTTCACATCTGCAGAATAGTTTTCAGATATGTTTGTTTATTACTCAACTAAACACATCTCTGAAGTGAATCAGAATTGGAATCTCATATGGAAAATGAAACCTGATGTCTGGAGAGTCTATAGTCAGAGACTCAGCCAAGTTAGAGAAACTTCTGAATTCCTACTCCCTCGACAAACCTCAACTTTAACTCTGTGAGCCAATATACCTACAAATTTGAGATATCTGATCAGAATTCAAATATTGTACTCTTCTAAGTGTTCAGCATAGTGCTCTGCAAACAGTAAATGCTTAGTAAATGCCATTGATTGATTGTATTCATATTTGTCTTACTTGGTTGCCAAGTATCATACAGAGTTAACTGGGGTCCTTGTTATCAAAGAAACTCAGAACTACCTGAAAAGGAGTGGATAGCCAGTTCTCTTCTCATATAAGAGGATGCTTCTCCAAAACGGCTGCCAGCCAGTGAGGTTTCTCTGTGGTAACAGTGTTTGGCACATAGTAAGTGCTTAACAAATACCATTATTATTATTGAGTGGATTATGAGGAGGCAGGAGCCCTGGGGCTAGGAGCAGATGGGAGAGGCAGTGGGAAGATAAAACTACCCAGAGAATGGGTGACAAATATCCAATGACATTTTTATTAAGTACTTACTATGTGCCAGGCACTGTACTAAGCCTGGGGTAGTTCCAAGCTAATCAGGTTCAACACTGACCCTGTCCTACATGGGGCTCACAGTCTTAATCTCCATTTTACAGATGAGGTAACTGAGGCACAGAGAAGTGAAGTGACTTGACCAGGGTCACACAACAGACAAGTGGCGTAGTTGGGATTAGAACCTAGGCCCTTCTTACTCCCAGCCTGTGCTCTATCCACTAGGCCATGCTGCTTCTCCACCCTATTCCACAGTTTGAGCCCAAGACCAACTTTCTGGCAGCATGTCTTCTAGGCCCTGGAACTCAGCAGCCCTGACTCCCTTATTTCAACCCAATAACTGCCACTCCGAGGACCTGGCTCCTGACCCAACCCTTACACTCTGACCCTCTAGACTGTAAGCTCGTTGTGGGCAGGAAATGTGAATGTTGTACTGTTATATTGTACTCTCTCAAGCACTTAGCACAGTACACACAGTAAGTCTGACTGACTGACTGACGCTGACTCTCTGCATCTTCCCTGAGGCCAGAAAATGAAGAATTTGGTTCATTCTCTGATTAAGCCCTGTTTTCCCCAGCTCCCTCCCCCTTCCATGTTACCTATGCACTTGGATCTGTACTCTTTAAGCACTTGATATTCACCCACCTTCAGTCCCACAGCTCTTACGTATATAGAGAGAAGCAGCGTGGCTCAGTGGAAAGAGCACGGACTTTGGAGTCAGAGGTCATGGGTTCAAACCCTGGCTCCGCCAATTGTCAGCTGTGTGACTTTGGGCAAGTCACTTAACTTCTCTGTGCCTCAGTTACCTCATCTGTAAAATGGGGATTAAGACTGTGAGCCCCCTGAGGGACAACCTGACCACCTTGTAACCTCTCCAGCGCTTAGAACAATGCTTTGCACATAGTAAGCACTTAATAAATGCTATTATTATTATTATTATTATATAAGTAATTTATATTAATAAATGTTTCCCCCTCCATTCAATCCATTGTATTTATTGAGCACCTACCATGTGCAAAGCACTGTGCCACGTGCTTGGGAGAGTACAGTATAACGTCAGACACATTCCCTGTCCACAATGAGTTCACAGTCTGGAGGGGGAGACAGACATAAATGTAAATGAATAGATAAATACATTAATTAAAGAAATATACATATGCGCTGTGAGGAAGGGAGGGAGGCTGAATGAAGGAGCAAGTATGAGAGGCACAGAAGAGAGGAGGAGAAGTGGAGTGGAGGGCTCAGTCAGGGAAGACTTCTTGGAGGAGATGTGCCTTCAATAAGGCTTTGAAGGGGGGGAGAGCAATTATCTGTCTGATATGAGGAGGGAGGGCATACCAGGCCAGAAGTAGGATGTGGGTGAGAGGTTGGCAGCAAGATAGATGAGTTTGAAGTAAAATAGACTGAAAGCTCCTTGTGGACAGAGAACATATCTACCAATTCTGTTTCATTATATTCTCCCAAAAGAAGCACAATGACTTGGAAGTCAGAGTCAAGAGTCTAATCTGGGTTCCTCCATTCAGTCACTTAAATTCTCTGTGCCTCCGTTATCTAATCTGTATAATGGGGATTAAAACCATGAACCACAAGTTGGACATGGACTGTGTCCCAACCTGATTAGCTTGTATCCAGCCCAGAGCTTAGTACAGTGCCTGGCACATAGTAAGAATTTTACAAATACCATCAAAACAAAGTGCTTTGTACAGTGCTCTGCATGCAGTAAGCACTTAATTATTATCATTGATTCTCTAAATCTCCATCTTGGCCCTTCCTTCTGTCTTGCGAGGCACTCAGCCCCACATGATTCAGACTCAAATGAATAAGACCAAACAGAGGACTATGTCGCTGCCGGTCTTTCTTTACTGGCATGCCAACCTCTGCCTCTCCTCGCTGCTTCTTGATTGCCACCTGAGCTGAGCTGATAGAAATAGGAAGCGTTTTACAGTCACTGAATCTCACTGCAACAGCCTTGCAGGTTGGGTGCGACCCCCAGCACGGTCCAAGGGAAGATGGAGAAACAGCTGGAGAATCAGTAGCATGGCTTAGTGTTTAGACCACCGGCCTGGGAGTCAGAGGGCCTGGGTTCTAAGCCCGTCTCCACCACATGTCTGCTGGGTGATCTTGGCAAATCACTTCACTTCTCTGTGCCTCAGTTACCTCATCTGTAAAACAGGGATAAGAGTGTGAGCCCCATGTGGGACAGGGACTATGTCCAACCTGATTAACTTGTATCTATCCCAGTGCTTAGAACAGTGCTTGGCACATGGTAAGCGCTAACAAGTACTATAATTATTATTAAGTGGAAATGTGCACAACAGGGCAAGTGCTCAGGAAGTAGTAGTAGATTATGAAGATGAATTATCAAAAAAGGGAAGGGACACTAAGTTACCTGAGAAACATTTCCGGAGTCAGACTCTAAGGACATGTCTCGCTGCCTCAAAGCCCATCATTTCCTAGGCTTTTGGGCTATACCCGACAGACCTTAGCTATTCAAAAGATACAGGAGAAAGAATTTACGTAGCTTGTGTTATGCTATGTATTTGAGTGTAGCTTGGGCAGAAGGTCCTTGTCCCCAGAAAGAGTGGTTAGTGGTACCCAGGTCAACTCTGATTCCTGGGTTCTGTTTAGTATTTTGATTACAAAAGCACCTTACTTTATGAATTCTCATTTAGCCCTCACAACATCTGTGTGAGGTAGGGTCAGGTATTATTATCCCTGTTTTATAGATGGGGAAACTGAGGCATGGGGAAGTTAAGTGGCTTGCACAAGGTCACAGAGTAGACAAGTGGCAGAGCTGGGATTAGAACCCAGGGCCTCGAACTTCCAGAGCCTCAGTTCTTTCACTACACCTCTATCATCAGTTAGTCAGTCAGTCAGTTAACTGTATTTATTGAGCACTTACTGTATGCAGCGAATTGTTCTAAATGCTTGGAAGCAGCATGGCTTATTGGAAGCTTGGGAGTCAGAGGGCATAGGTTCTAATCCTGGTTCCGCCACTTGTCTGCTGTGTGACCTTGGGCAAGCCACTTAATTTCTCTCTGTCTCAGTTACCTCATCTGTAAAATGGGGATCAAGAGTGTGAGCCCCACGTGGGACAACCTGATTACCTTGTATCTACCCCAGCACTTAGAACAGTGCTTGACATATAGTAAGTGTTTAACAAATACCATTATTATTTTATTATTTTTATTATAATGCAACAACATAACCTACATATTCCCTGCCCACAGTGAGCTTACCTCAGGAGATATTGGGCACTTCCTTTTGGTCTTGGGCACCATTCCAAGCACCTCCAGCCTTCTGTCTGGCCAGTGCCACCACCATTCAAAGCAGGAGAGTAGCAGGCTTGGCAGTGGCTTCCCAGGGAGTGTGGTTTGGTCAAAGTCTCCACACAGCACCATAGGAGGACTTGAGGCCCTTCACTTCCCCTCATTCTGGTTCCATCCCTTTGGGCCTACTTGGGCTTGTACTAGACCTGGAAATCAATCAATCAATCAGTGGTATTTATTGAGTGCTTACTAGGTGAGGAGCACTGTATTAAGTGCTAAGGAGAAAACAATTCAACACAGTTGGTACACACGTTGTTCCTTGCCCACAAGGAGCTTAGAGTCTAGACAAAGGCTCAGTATCTCTAGACAATGTGTTAGACTAAACTTGTCTCATGGCTCAGTGGAAAGAGTACGGGCTTTGGAGTAAGAGGTCATGGGTTCGAATTTAGGCTCTGCCACTTAGCTGTGTGACTTTGGGCAAGTCCCTTTACTTCTCTGGGCCTCAGTCCCCTCATCTGTAAAGTGAGGGTGAAGACTGTGAGCCCCCTTTGGGACAACCTGATCACCTTGTAACCTCTCCAGCACTTAGAACAGTGCTTTGCATATAGTAAGTGCTTAATAAATGCCATTATTATTATTATTGTCTGGTAACTAATTTTAACTCCAAAAGACTATTTGTTTTTACAAGATAATAATAATAATGTTGGTATTTGTTTAGAGCTTTGGTATTTGTTAAGGTGAGGTAGGAAGGGTCAAAGTGATTGAGTATTTCAAAGTCAATGGTGAGGAGTTTTTCTTTGATGTGGAGGTTGATGGGCAACCATTGGAGTTTCTTGAGTTGTGGGTAAAAATTTCCTGAATGTTTTTGTATAAACGTGATCCGGGCAGCAGAGTGAAGTATGGATTGGAGTTTAAAGACACGTACATAAATGCTAGCGGAGGGGAGGGAGGGTAGGTGGGGTGTGAAAGTACCCAATTTCATAGGTGATTTGGACCTTCTGAAGTGGCAGTATATGGGGAAATATGGTGGGTACATTGAAGATTCATTGGTGAGTACCTCCTGGAGGAGAAATTATATCAGAAAGGTCTTGAAGATTGAGAGAGCAGTGGGTCTGCCAGATATGAAAGGGGAAGGATTTTCAGGCACAAGGGAGGGCTTGAGTCTTGATCAGTGGCAAGCAAGACTAGAAGGTACAATGACTAGGTTGGCTTGAGAAGAATGAGGAGCGTGAGCTAGGGTGCATTAGGAAAGAAGCAAGAATAGGTAGTGGGAAGAGAGCTGATTCAGGGCTTTAAAACCAGTGATCAGGAGTCTCTAATTGAGGTGTGAATGTTCAACCTTTGGAGGGTTTTGAGGCCTGGGGTGACATTTACCAAAAGATGCTTGAGAAAAATAATCTGGCAGCAGGGTATAGTCTGGCCCGGTGATCGGAGAGACTGGAGGAAGGAATGTTTTGGGTGAGGAGGTTGATGAAGTCAGTGGGAAGGACTTCAAATTTTGGGATGTCCTGCTGAAAGCAGGATGCCTGATCACTTTAAAACAATGCATAAAAAATCAGCAGAGAAACATTCAAAGACTTTTTTGCAAAGAGATTGCTGAGCATTGCCAATACCTGTTCAGCTTCTCTGCTCCCTTGCAATTTCTAGCTCCTGGCATTTTACAAATCAAAAAGCCCTTTAAATTTTTAACCTTTTAAGTTGCCTCCTAAATTTACTCCTTTTTACTGGGATAGGCTCTGTCAAATCTATCCATTTGCCTGTCCATTTTAGTTTTCCTTCTCCTGTATTTTGGATCACTTATTAACAATTCATATGTTACTTTTGGGTGGCTTGGAGGTTTACTCTTTAATATTGTACTTCAAGAAAACCCTTCTATCTGATCGTCTGAGAATTTGTTTGGTGACTTAGTTGCTTGGATTCTATCTTGGACAGTTTCCGTTCTGAAGGCTTTTCAGCAATTGCTGGCACTGATTATTTCAGGCTCTGTTAATTTTTTTTAAAACTTATGATCCATCTAGTAATTGAGTTGATCCTAGACCTCTTCTACACAAGCAAACTTCTTTTTAAAGTCTGCCCCTGCTTTCCAGCTAAGTTCCCAAGTAGGGTGTTGTAACACTTCTCAAAAAGTCAGAATAGCCAGAAGGGATTTTTCAAGATGTCTCGCCATACACACCATCTCTGATTAGAACTCTTCCGTGGCAGACCAGGTCCTTGCTCGATGCCAACGCTCCCCAAAGGGTCCGTACTGAAAAATATATATTTTTTTTGGAGGGGAGGGGAGGAATCATCTCTAAAAGAAGAACGAACTCATTATCCTGTGATTTGAATCACTTAGCAGCTGATAGACTTAGGGTTCACCCCTGAAAAGTCCCAAAGATGCAGTTTAGCCATTACCAAGAAAAACTACCTGTTTCTGCCTTTCCATCTCAACATTTTCTCATTTTTAAATATAAAAATGCACTCTGATGGGCATTAATGAATAGAAGATTGAAGGAAATCTGTTTTGCTGGGAAACATCAAAGAGCTGGGTTTTTACAAAGGGTGACACACTTGAATGGCTGATTTTGAAATGGTGAAAAAACGAGAGAGCAAAATTTTCAGATTATCTGATTTGGCTGCCCAGCTAGGCTGACTTAACCAGTGTGGTATCAGGCTTTTCATCCCCATCTTTTTCCCAAAGTACCCGGAAAATAGGTTATTTCTATGAAGAGTCTCTCTCTCTACAATAGCAATCAGTCTCTATTTTGGTGGGTTTAAAATATGCAATCAATTCACAGCAGGAACAATAAGAACTGAATAGAATTCAAAATCTTATCAGCCCTCATACAAGAGTGAAGTTTTATTTACTTGGAGCTATAGCAAAGTAAGAATCACTACAGTAATGATGTTTAAGAATCAGTGTTTGACTTCATAGAAATAAAAAAGAAATATAGGTTCTCAAGCTAGTAAAAATAAACTATTTAAGTTTGTAGAAAAACAGTAACAGCAACTTTTGTCACCTTCATTCTTTTTGTGCTAAAAATGTGGCCTTTTGCTTTGGGTCTTAATTGAAAACTTCCCTCTGTAGTTAGAAATGCATCTTTAATTTCAACAATATCAGTCACATTATAAGAAAATGTTCCTACTCATTCCTAATGTAAATTACCCTTCTATTTTCATGATGGACACACCAAATAGTTTCCCCAGGGCATAAAAGGAGAACTTTGTGGTCTCTCAGCTGTTGGCTGTTCAAATATCAATGCAATTAATATTTTCCTGCCTTTTCTTCTTTTTATCATTAGTTTTTGACCAGCTTATTGGATTCATGAGAGTTTGAGTGCAAAAGATGGATTTGATACCAACTCATAAGGAAACTTCATGCCTGATAATATTGAGCTGGTTTATAATTTCCCTGACCCCTGATCACATGTCTTAATAGAACACACATAAACTCTGAGGATGAACCACATACATAAATGTGTTTTCAGCTAATCTAAGATTGTCGTCATCATGGTGAATGTTACTTATTGAGCACTTACTCTGTGCAAAGAACTGTACTTAACAGTGCATTAAAAGAGTAATAATTAATGATGGTGGCATTTGTTAAGCGCTTACTATGTGCGAAGCACTGTTCTAAGTACTGGGGGGAATACAAGGTGATCAGATTGTCCCACGTGGGGCTCACAGTCTTAATCCCCATTTTACAGATGAGGTAACTGAGGCTCAAAGAAGTTAAGGTCACACAGCAGACATGTGGCGGAGCCGGGATTAGAACCCATGATCTCTGACTCCCAAGCTTGTGCTCTTGCCGCTGGAGTAGGCAGACACTTTCCCTACCCAAAATAAGCTTACAATCTAGAAGGGGAGACAGACACTAATATGAGTCAACCAATCAATTGTACTTATTAAGCACTACTGTGTGCAGAGCAGTGTACTGAGTGCTTGGGAGAATACAGCACAACCATATAACACACACATTCTCTGCCCACAATAAATGTAAGATCTAGAGGGGTGGACAGGCATTAATATAAAGAAATAAATTATTTATAATATACACAAATGAATATTTATATAGTATTTATAGGGCTTTGAAGGTAGAAAGAGTAATTTTCAGATATAAAGAGGGAGGACTTTCCAGGCCAGAGGCAAGACGTGGGTGAGAGGTCGGTGGTGATACAGATGAGATTGAGGTACAGTGAGTAGGTTGGCATCCAGTGCTTAGAACAGTGCCTGGCACATAGTAAGCACTAGCAAATGCCATCATTATTATTAGAGGAGCAAAGTGTGTGGTCTGAGTTGTAGTAGGAGTATATTGAGATGAGGTAGGAGGGGGCAAAATGATTGAGTGCTTTAAACCCACTGTTAAGGAGTTTCTGTTTGATTAGGAGGTAGATGGCCATTGGAGGTTCTAGGAGAGTGGGGAAACATGGACCAAACATTTTTGTAGAAAGATGATCTGGGCAGCAGAGTGAAGTATGGACTGGAGTGGAGAGAGACAAGAGGCTGGGAGGTCAACGAGGAGGCTGATACAGTAATCAAGGCAGGATAGAATAAGTGCTTGTATTAATCAATCAATCAATCGTATTTATTGAGCACTTACTGTGTGCAGAGCACTGTACTAAGTGCTTGGGAAGTACAAGTTGGCAACATATAAAGACAGTCCCTACCCAACAGTGGGCTCACAGTCTAGAAGAGGGAGACAGAGAACAAAACAAAACATATTAACAAAATAAAATAAGTAGAATAAATATGTACAAGAAAAATAAATAGAGTAATAAATACGTACAAACATATATACATATATACAGGTGCTGTGGGGAAGGGAAGGAGGTAAGGCAGGGGGGATGGAGAGGGGGAGGAGGGGGAGAGGAAGGAGGGGGCTCAGTCTGGGAAGGCCTCCTGAAGGAGGTGAGCTCTCAGTACAACTTTGAAGGGAGGAAGAGTAGCTTTGCAGATGTGTGGAGGGAGGGCATTCTGGGCCAGGGGGATGATGTGGGCCGGGGGTCGACGGCAGGACAGGCGAGAACGAGGCACGGTGAGGAGATTAGAGGCAGAGGAGCGGAGGGTGTGGGCTGGGCTGTAGAAGGAGAGAAGGAAGGTGAGGTAGGAGGGGGCAAGGTGATGGAGAGCCTTGAAGCCGAGGGTGAGAGGTTTCTGCCTGATGCATAGATTGCTTTGTAGCCACTGGAGATTTTTGAGGAGGGGAGAGCATTTCTGGACAAAGACAATCCGGGCAGCGGCGTGAAGTATGGATTGAAGTGGGGAGAGACAGAAGGATGAGAGATCGGAGAGGAGGCTGATACAGTAGTCCAGACGGGATAGGATGAGAGCTTGAACGAGCAGGGTAGCAGTTTGGATGGAGAGGAAAGGATGGATCTTGGCAATGTTGCGGAGCTGAGACCGGCAGGTTTTGGTGATGGCTTGGATGTGAGGGGTGAACAAGAGAGCAGAGTCGAGGATGACACCAAGGTTGCGAGCTTGTGAGATGGGAAGGATGGTAGTGCTGTCAACAGTGATGGGAAAGTCAGGGAGAGGGCAGGGTTTGGGAGGGAAGACAAGGAGTTCAGTCTTGGACATGTTGAGTTTTAGGTGGCGGGCAAACATCCAGATGGAGATGTCCTGAAGGCAGGAGGAGATGCGAGCCTGGAGGGAGGGAGAGAGACCAGGGGCAGAGATGTAGATTTGGGTGTCATCAGCGTAGAGATGATAGTTGAAGCCGTGGGAGTGAATGAGGTCACCAAGGGAGTGAGTGTATTAACGTGGTAACAGTTTGGATGAAGAGAAAAGGGTGGATTTTAATGGTATTGTGATGGTTAGACCGACAGGGTTTAGTGATAGAATCAATGTGTGGGTTGAATGAGAGAGAGGAGTAAAGGATAATGCCAAAGTTACAGGCTTGTAAGATAGAAAGGTTAGTACTGTCTTCAGTGATGGGGAAAACAGGACAGGACAGGTGGAAAGATAAGGAGTTCTGTTTTTGACATGTTAGGTTTGAGGTGATGGAAGGACTTAATAACAATAATAATGGCATTTGTGAAGCACTTACTATGTGCCAAGCACTGTTCTAAGCACTGGGGTGGATACAAGGTAATCAGGTTGTCCCACGTGGGGCTCACAGTCTCAATCCCCATTTTATAGATGAGGTAGCTGAGGCACGGAGAAGTTAAGTCGCTTGCCCAAGGTCACACAGCAGACAAGTGGCAGAGTTGGGATTAGAACCCATGACCTCTGACTCCCAAGCCCGTGCTTTTTCCCACTAAGGCATGCTGCTTCCCCCACCCAAGGCAGGAAGGCAGGAGGAAATGGGAGGGAGGGAGAGAGGGGGGCGGGGAGGGAGAGAGAGAGAGAGAGAGAGAGAGAGAGAGAGAGAGAGAGAGAGAGAGAGAGAGAGAGAGAGATCAGGGATGGAGGTGCAGATTTGGGAATCATCCTCAGGGAGGTGGTAGTTGAAGCCATGGGAGAAAATGAGTTCTCTCGGGAGGAGATGTAGATAGAGAATAGAAGTGGATCCAGAACTGAACCTTGAGGGACACCCACAGTGAGAGGATGGGAGGCAGAGGAGTCCACAAATAAGAATGAGTCATCAGAGCGGTAGGAGAAGCACCAGGGGAGGACAGTGTCAGTAAAGCCAAGGTTGGATAATGGAGTCTGGAATCTGGAGTGGGTAGTAGAGGCAGATGATATGGGCTTCTAAGGAAAGGAAAGAAAGGGATGGGGGAGGTGGAATGGTGTGAAAGCAGCAGTGGGTGCGAGAAGGAAGCCAACATCTCCTACTTTCCCAGTGAGTCTTGTGGAGTGGGTGAAAATCAGGCTCACTCTGGAGAGAGCAGTAGGGGAGATTGGGTCATCTGGGGAGAGCCAGTTTTCAGTGATGGTGAGGAAGTAGTACACAGTAAGTGCTCAGTAAATGCTAATGATTGATTGTTTGATTGAAATGTACTGGAGGTAAGAGAAGATGCAGGATTGCAGGTGAAGAGAAAGATCTGGGCTAGAGAGACAGATTTAGCAGTCATCCACATCAATCAATAGTACTGACCGAGTGCCTACCTTGAGCAGAGCACTTTACTAGGCAACTGGGAGTGTACAATACAGCAGAGTTGGTAGGCATGTTTCCTACCCACAATGAGCTCAAAGTCTAGAGATAGAAGCTGAAGTCATGTATGTGGATTAGCTCCCAGCACAGTGGAGAGTGAAAAGAGTAGAAGGCAGAACAGAGCATCAGGGGATGCCCACAGTAAGAGGTTGAGAACCAGAGGAGAAGCCAAAGAAGGAAACTGAGAATCTGCAATCAGAGAGATAGAGGGAGAACCAGGTGAGTACAGTGTCAGCAAAACTGAGTTCTGAGAGTGTTTCAAGGGGAGCGAGGATCTGTGGTTTCAAAAAGGGCCAAAAAACTGAAGAGTATCAGGGTAGAGTATGATAGCCCTTTGTACTTAACTATAAAGAGGACATTAGTGACCTTTGAGAATCTCAGTGGAGTGAAGTGTTTGAAAACTGTACTGAAAAGGGCTGAGAAGAGGGGTGGTGAAGAGGAAATGAAGGCAGTAGGTATATAGAATGCATTTTGGGAGATTATATAGAATAGGAGCAGGAAGACGGAGCAAGAGCTGGTGGGGACCCTTACAGCAGAGAGGGCTTTTAAAAAAAAAATGAAGGAAGTTTACATGTGTTTGAAGGCGGAAAGGAAGGAATTGTTGGATAATGAGATGCTGAAGATGGATGCGAGAGAGGGGAGAGTAGAAAAAAGTGGTTTTTCTAGGTGAGGGGGAGATAGGGTCAGAGGCTCAGCTCCAGGGGGTGGATTTATACAGCAAATGGGAGTCTTCTCTTGGGAGGCTTGTCTTGTATTATGTCATCGAGTTTTCTCCAACCCATAGCAACTCTCCCAGAATACCCTGCTCTCTATCTGCAATCGTTCCAGTAGTGGGATCCATAGAGTTTTCTTGGTAAAAATATGGAAGTGGTTTACCATTGCCACCTTCCACCCAGTAAACTTGAGTCTCTGCCCTCGATTCCCATGCTGCTGCTTTCCAGCATGGGTGAGTTTTGATTTGTAGCAGATTGCCTTCCACTTGCTAGCCGCTGCCCAAGCTAGGAATGGAATGGGTAGTCCTCTGCTTGACTCCCTCTCCCATAACCAAGACTGTAAGAGTACTGGAAACTCCCCAGGTGCGACCCTGAGAGGGGTCTTGGGAGGAAGTTGTGAATAATGAAGAATGGGTAGAATGTTGACATGTGTGATAGAGAAACTTTGGGAAGTTCACTACTGATGGCTTTGATTTTATCAACAATTTGCCAACTATACAACAGAGTCAGTGTGCATGAGATCCCCTCCCTGGAGGAGCTTACAGTCTAATAGAAAAGAGAGCCGAGTTAAAGCATCAGAGTGTGAATTTGTAGTGCGAGAAGATGGACCAGAGCCCGGATCTCCTCCAGCTGTGTTCAGCCACACAAGAACAGGAGAGAAGAAAGTGGGCTTCGGCATTGATCCACAGCTCGGGGTTGGAGGTGTGCGAGCGATGAAGAGATAGGGGACAAGGGAGTGAAGATTAATAGGGTGTAGTTGTGGGTGTGTACTTTTGCACTTAGGGATGGGAGGGAATACAGGTGAGAGAAGATGGTATACACTAGGCAGGTGTGGGTCTAGAGTGAATCTACTTAGTCTCTAAAGGGGATGAGGAAAATGACATTTTTAAAAATGGTACTTGTTAAACGCTATGGGTCGGGCATGACTCGACAGCATTAAAACAACAACAACATTTAATAAGCACTTACTGTATACCATACACCGTACTAAACGCTGGGGTAGGTATAATCCAATCAGATTAGACACAGTCCATGTCCCATATGGGGCTCTCAGTATTAATCCATATTTTTCAAATGAGGGAACTAAGGCACAGAGAATTGAAGTAACTTGCCCAAGGTCAAACTGCAGACAAAAGGAGGAACTTGGATTAGAATGCACAGCCTTATGGCTCCCCAGTCCATGCCCTATCCACTAGACCACACTGCTCCTCCATGTTAAGACTTAAATGCTGAAAGAAAGGAAGTTATGTAGTTTGATTATGCATATATGTATATATTGTATACTATATATTCTACCAGAGTAGAATTTATATATTACATACTAGAGAAGCAACGTGGCCTAGTGGAAAAAGGCCAGGCCGGGGCATCAGAGGACCTAAGTTATAAACCTTGAACTGCCACTGACCTACTGTGTGACCATGGGCAAGTCACTTAACTTCTCTGTGCCTCAGTTTCTTCATCTGTCAAATGGGGATGAAATTTCTGTTCTCCCTCCCTATTAGATTGTGAACCTCTATGTGGGACAGGGACTGTGGCCAACTTGGTTATTTGTATCTACCCCACAGCTTACGACAGTGCCTGCCATATAGTAAGTGTGTCACAAACCATTATAATTATTGTATTTGATATTTTTAGGTCTGATTTCCCCCCCCCCCCATTAGATTGTAAGCTCCTTGTGGATGGGGAGTGAGTCTTGTGTTTCTGTGGTATCTCTTGAACACTTAGATCAATGCACTGTGCTCAATGAACATCATCATATCAACCATTATTACTACCTGAGTAAACCTTAAACCATTTAACAACTGCACCACACTGCAAAACGCAATTAGGGTGCATCCTGTGGGTAAGTCTTGTTGTTAAATAGCAGTGTTAGAGCCAAGGACTATGGTTTATTTCTCTGACTTGGTGAAAGGATTCCCTAAGCAGCTTTAAGCACTTTACCTGGAAGGAGAGAGATCGGAGGGCTTCCCCTCTGTTATAAGTAATTCTCTGTAGCCAGTCCCTTTTTCAATTAGAAGCAGAATTTATTCTTCTAAAAGCACTTCATATTCTGCTTCCACTATAGCAATGTGGCCTGTGAATTGGACAGAAATATTCTTGTTACTATGGTTGGTAGCTCTTCCTGGTAATTTATAGAATCCTGATTTGTCTCCTCCTACTCAAAGCGAAGGAAGACACACGAAAAGGTGGCATGAGCTGAGTTTGAACCTAGTTCTGGGCCTACTTTCAATAGCATTATCTCCCTAAAATCTATATACCATATAACACCAGTCATATGTATAAGATGTTAAAAATAAGGAGTTTAATTGAAATTTGAGGTGAAGCTGCATGTTGTGGGGTGCAGTTCTGGAATGGCTTTGAAAAGAAAATCCCAAATCTCTACTTTTTATGGGATGCCTGAAATGAAAAAAGAATCAAACTGAAAAAAGAATCAAAGTACCAGTTTAGGACATAGAAGTCATCAGATAATAATAATATTTGTCAAGTGCTATGTGCCAGGCACCATGGTGGAAACAAGCAAATTGAGTTGGACACAGACCCTATCCAATATGGGTCTCATAGTCTCAATCCCCATTTGACAGATTCATTCATTCAGTCATTCAGTCATATTTATTGAGCGCTTACTGTGTGCAGAGCACTGTACTAAGCACTTGGGAAGTACAACTGAGGCACAGTGACTTGCCCAAGGTGACATAACAAATAAGTGGCAGAGCTAGGATATGTAAGTGGACAAATGTATATGGGTGGGGATAATAATAATAATGATAGTATTTGTTAAGAGTTTTCTATGTGGGAAGTACTGTTCTAAGCGCTGGGTGGGATTCAAGATGATCAGGTTGTCCCACATGGAGCTCACAATCTTAATCCACATTTTACAGATGAGGTAACAGGTACAGAGAAATTAAGTGGCTTGCCCAAAGTCACAGAACTGACAAGTGGCAGAGCCGGGATTAGAACCCATGACCTCTGACTCCCAAGCTTGTGCTCTTTCCACTGAGCCATGCTGCTGTAAGCATGGATGTTTGTATAGCAACATTGATATCAGTAGACCACAGTGGTTTTTAATAATTGGGAGTACCCTTAGCTGTGAAATTATTGCAACTTGCAAAATATAAAATGACTTCTTTAAACATGCACAGACACACACTCATACACACAACCGTCTCTTTCACACACACCCCATATGCCCCGCCACTCCTATCCAGTGGTCTAATCAACTTCCTCAGCCCAAACTGAAGGTTACCAACCCTTCAGGAAGGATAAGTGTCTTCCAGATTCCACTGCCATCGGCCAGCCTGGGCAAAAGAACATCTTAGTGATTAGGGGAGGAAAAAAATGTCCACCGAATCACTAGGCAAAGGGCAGGAGTAACTTATGCCTACAGCTCCAAGGGGTGAGAAGAGGCCTCCATTGACACCATTTTTTCTTTGTTTGGTTGCTTTCTTTTTAACGGTATTTGTTAAATGCTTACTATGTGCTAGGCACTGTACTGAATGCTGGAGTAGATACAAGGTAATCACCTAAGGCTCACAGTCCGATGCGTACGGAAGAAGATTTAATCCCCATTTTTACAGATGATGTAACTGAGGCACAGAGAAGTGAAGTGACTTGCCCAAGGTCACACAGCAGACAAGTGGCAAAGATGAGATTAGAACCCAAAGGGTTGGTAACCTTCAGATTGGGCTGAGGAAGTTGATTAGACCACTGGATAGGAGTGGTGGGGCATATTGGGTGTGTGTGGAAGAGAAGGTTATGTGTATGAGTGTGTGTCTGTGCATGTTTTTAGTCATTTTATATTTTGCAAGTTGCAATAATTTCAAAGCTAAGGGTACTCCCAATCATTAAAAACCACTGTGGTCTACTGATATCAATGTTGCTATACAAACATCCATGCTTACAGCAGCATGGCTCAGTGGAAAGAGCACAAGCTTGGGAGTCAGAGGTCATAGGTTCTAATCCCGGCTCTGCCACTTGTCAGCTCTGTGACTTTGGGCAAGTCACTTAATTTCTCTGTGCCTCAGTTACCTCATCTGTAAAATGTGGATTAAGATTGTGAGCTCCATGTGGGACAAGCTGATCATCTTGAGCTTTTTGCATGTAACCAACACTATTGCACGGCTTTTGTTTCCCAACCGCTTAGTATAGTGTTTTGCACACAGTAAGTGTACAATAAATAAGATTGAATGAATGAAGTAGAGTAATTAAGTGCTTACTATTTGCCAGGCACCATTCTAACCACTGGCCTAGATACAAGTTAATCAGGTTGGACACAGTCCATGTCCCACATTGGGCTCACAGTCTTAATCCCCATTTTACAGACGAGGTAACAGACAACAAAAACATGAAGTGACTTTCCCAAGGGCACACAGCAAGTAAGTGGCAGAGCCAGGACTATTCATTCATTCATTCAATCATATTTATTGAGCGCTTACTGTGTGCAGAGCACTGTACTGAGCGCTTGGGAAGTACAAGTTGGCAACATATAGAGACGGTTCCTACCTAACAACGGGCTGACAGTCTAGAAGGGGGAGACAGATAACAAAACAAAGCATGTAGACAGGTGTCAAAATCATCAGAACAAATAGAATTATAGCTATATGCACATCATCAACAAAATTAATAGAATAGTAAATATGTACAAGTAAAATAGAGTAATAAATCTGTACAAACATATATACAGGTGCTGTGGGGAGGGGAAGGAGGTAGGGTGGGGGGAATTGGGAGGGGGAGAGGAAAAGGGGGCACTGACTATAACCTAGGTCCTTCTGACTCCCAGGCTGCTTCCAAACAGTACAGTGCACTGTATGAAATAATGCTCAGTAAATGCCACTGATTGATTGATTGGTGGTCTCCCTGAGGACCTCCAGGATTGCCAGCATTTCTCCACATTGTCCCTTGATCAACAGAAAAGTCCCAGAGCAGCTGGCTTCAGGAGGATCTGGGAGTTTAGAAGGCAGTTCCTGAGAGTATGAAGTGAGCCGAGAGTGGTTACAACTCTCCAGATCTCAACAAGAGAGGAGGGTTTGAGGGACCAGGAGGAAAGAGTGGATCGATCTGTCCCATGCCTGTTTGTTCCAGCCCCAGCATCATCTTAACCTCTGAGCCCACTTTCAAATTTAGGAGTAATCTTAGGGGCCTCCATTTCCTCAGTCAGCCAGCCCTCCCTGATAAAATCAAGTCCAACTAGCAAAGTGCTGGGAAAATTCAGATTTCTTTCCTAAGTAGGATAGAATATTACTCTCCCCCCGCCCAAAGCCTTATTGAAGGAAAATCTCCTCCAAGAAGCCTTCCCTGACTAAGCCCTCCATTCCTCTTCTCCCACACCCTTATGTGTTGCCATGACTTGCTCCCTCTATTCAGTCCCCCCTTCCAGGCCCAGAGCACTTATGTACATATCTGTAATTTATTTATTTATATTAATGTCTGTCTCCCCCTCTAAATTGTAAGCTTGCTGTTTGCCGGGAATATGTCCGTTTATTGTTGTACAGTGCTCTGCGCACAGTAAGCACATAATACATTTGAATGACCGACTGAATTACTGACCTACTGACTTTCCTCCTCATCCTCTCTTGGAGAGGTAGATAATTCATCCCCTAGAAAAGTAGGAGGCATTGTAAATCTGAGGGGGGTTTTAATTATGAAAGGTGATTGTCATCGCATCCTGTTTGCTTCTAGTGAAATTACCAATCTTCCGTTTTGTTCTGAGCTTCCGTCATGTGACTGAAGGCTAAGGAGAATCACTAATAGAGTCACCCAGTTGAAAAGGAAAGGTGGTTATTAGTGGCAGTCAGAACAATCATAACAAATAATGAACTCTGAGGAGAACTTACTACAATTTCCCAGGGGCTCAGTTTGCTTTTAGAGTGATAGACGACTGCTCATGCCAACAGTGCCCTCTGCTGCCTACAAACAGTACTGCAGGCTGGTAGTGCACCGTAACCAAAATGTCTTTGGCCAACTGGAGCATTGTCAGAGAAGAGAAGCTGTAATCAAGGCGATGTCAGAACTGATATTTGATTAAGTGTGCCCTCAAACGAAACAAATATATAAAGTACTTGCAGTTGCAAAAGAGCATCGCCTCGTGTAGTACTGAATAGGAAATAATAGGATATAAAATAGGAAGAGAAATTAATTTCTGGCTAAACATAAAGGAAAACTGTTCGAGTACAATGTTTGATACACATGGCACAGATGCCTACAACTAGATTCAGTAGTTTTCTTCCCACTCAGAGAAAATGCCACTGATGGGAAAATTCACCTATGAGTGCATGTGTGACTGAAAAGTCAATGTGGGACCCAGAGACCCAGCCACATTGTGCACTCAAAATTGCCTGTCCCGTTTGATGTTGGCAGAGCCCAGGGCTATTTTTGCTTTTGCCTCCTTGTCTCTTGATCTTTATGAAACATCTGCTCAAAAAGAGCCCCTCCTTTCTTCAGTGCAGTGTGCCATGCTGATCTACCCATGTCAATAACTTCAGGATCCCAGATTTCTCCTACATAGGCACCCTGCTTCCTTAACTTGATTTTCATGTCCTGATACAGGTTTCCAAAAGCCTCACTCCTGCCTGAGTTCTTTGGGGTCCCGAGGTGCTGCTGGTGCAGTAAACATTTCACAGCAAGGAGACTTTCTCTCTCTGAATCATTTGTGATAAACAGACTTCTTTTGGCTGTGCCCAGGGTCCTGACAAACTGCCTGGAATACAGCCTCATGCAGAAATACCCGTTTGCTTAATGTGATCCTCTAGACTGTAAGCTTATTATGAGATAATTAAAGCACATGGACTTACTTCCTTATCAATGTCTTCCTTACAGCTATATTGACTTTATTTAATGACTTGATTGAGAAAACTGGAGGTATACATTTTTTTGCTGGTTTCCACATTGACTTAAGCCTATCAGCTCTATTATATTGTACTCTCCCAGTGCTTAGTACAGTTCCCTGCACACTGTAAGTGCTCAATAAATGATTGATTAATTGATTGATTGATGTGTCTCCACATCAAGTCAATGTAGAAACAAGCAAAAAAAGTGTATACCTCCAGTTTTCTCAACCAAGTCCT
Organism: Tachyglossus aculeatus; assembly: GCF_015852505.1. Classification (NCBI taxonomy): domain Eukaryota; kingdom Metazoa; phylum Chordata; class Mammalia; order Monotremata; family Tachyglossidae; genus Tachyglossus; species Tachyglossus aculeatus. Next base: position 95,846,845 of record NC_052069.1, read on the forward strand.
AAAATAAAGTCAGTATACCTGTAAGGAAGACATTGATGAGGAAGTAAGTCCATGTGCTTTAATTATAATAATAATAATGGCATTTATTAAGTGCTTACTATGTGCAAAGTTATGTTATGTTGCCAACTTGTACTTCCCAAGTGCTTAGTACAGTGCTCTGCACACAGTAAGTGCTCAATAAATCTATTGATTGATTGATTGATTGCAAAGCACTGTTCTAAGCATTGGGGAGGTTACAAGGTGATCAGGTTGTCCCACGAGGGGCTCACAATCCTAATCCCCATTTTACAGATGAGGTAACTGAGGCACAGAGAAGTTAAGTGACTTGCCCAAAGTCACACAGCTGGCAATTGGCAGAGCCAGGATTTAAACCCATGAACTCCGACTCCAAAGCCTGTGCTCTTTCCACTGAACCACGCTGCTTCTTATCTGTATCTGTAACACCTCTAATTTCAAGAGTTTTGTGTCACAGAAGTCAGGCCTTTCCATCATCCTCTACCTAAACAAAATTGGGAGTTCTCCTTGGCCAGTGAAGATAGAAAGCTAAGCAGATGAGACTGAAGTTAAAATTTATGAATAATAAAAGTAACTGTAGCATTTTAAATGCTTATTATATGCTGAGAACTGCACTAAGGTCTGGGGTAGATGATGCAAAATTAAATGGTTTGGACATGGTCCCTATCCCACATGGAGCTCACAGTCTAATTAATGTAATGATCTAGTGATCACTCATTTGAGATCAAATTGTCCCTAGAGCTAACATTCAAAAAACATAGGTACAGGATTGAAGAAATTAACCTTATTCAATTAACCATTAAGAAATTGTGAAAGGTCCTCTTTTCCTATTTTTTAGTGTTTCTTTATTCTCAGGGAGTCCTCTGTGGGAAAACAGTCTTGTGCCTTTTTTCCTGTTCTAGATTGTTCCTCCACATAGTCCTTGTGAGCAGGAACATGTCACTTCTTTGAGAGTTTAATTCAGTGCATGACACCCAGTGGGTGCTCAATAAGTTCTATTGCTGTAGGGAACTCTCATGCAGCCTATGGTTGCTTCTCCCTCTAATTGTTCATCCTTGGGGCATTTTGGTGATCTTTTGAGAAGCAGTGTGGCTCAGTGGAAAGAGCACGGGCTTGGGGGTCAGAGTTCACGGGTTCTAATCCCGGCTCCACTACAAGTCTGCTGTGTGACCTTGGGCAAGTCACTTAACTTTTCTGAGCCTCAGTTACCTCATCTGCAAAATGGGGATTAAGACTTTGAGCCCCACATGGGACAACCTGATCACCTTGTATTCCCCCCCGCCCCACCCCAGCACTTAGAACAGTGCTTTGTACATAGTAAGCACTTAACAAATGTCATTATTATTATTATTATTTCATAAATCTCGTCTAGTTCCTGGAAAGTACTGGTAGAGGCAGTTAGGAATCATTTGAAATTCCTAAATCTGGAAATTTGAGTTACCTCAAAATTGCAAATATTCTCCCTGACCCTTATTTCTAACAGTAATTGGAATTTGTATTTGTAGGACTGACCCTCTAAGGTGGTCTTGTGAATATCGAAAATAAACAGGAGAAAAACTGCATAAACTCTTAAAAAAATCTGTTTTCTTTTAGCAGATTTTTTTTCTCTCTGAAAGTTATTATTTTTAACACAATTGGTTGAGAATATTCATTCCTGGAAATGCCCTAGTCATAAATTACCACGTGTATAAGTAAGCCACTGGAGGTTTTTAAGTGTTTGAAAATAACAGGCAGCATGCTTTAATAATTCCTGAGCTAAATTGTGAAGGTGCCCTAGACAGAGCAAAGTTAATTGCTCCAAGTAAGAAAACCGCATGGCATAGTGGTACCTGCTGTATGAATAAATTGAATGAGACAATCTTATGAAATGTTGTTTCTCCTAGGATATTGTGGTTGTTCAATGATAATTAGTTTTAGAAATGTTTTAGTCTAACTTGCAGCAAAAATTCACTGCAATTATATCTCTTAAAATTATTAAGGCAGGAAATTAAGCAAATTTGGGTACTTGGAAGGTTCTTCCCACTCTCCTTAATGTGGCTCATGCTTTAAAATTAGCAATCAAAACTAAATTTTTTAAAAAAAATCAGATACAAATATATCTGAACACCATGTGATTATCTCTGAGCGCCTATCTCCTTAGGGAAGGAGGGAAAGAAGATTAGAGGATTCACCACCTGTTGGGATTGAGTGATTAAGAGGATTGTCAAAGAAGCTACTGGGACAAACCTTTGAACTTAACAGAAGGGATCTAATATAACCCAGATGATTAGCTAGGAATTGGAATTTCTAGAAACACCAGTTTCCTTGCCTGACAAATAGGCTGATGATGGAGGTTAGTAAATTCTTGTTTGGTGGTTTCCAAATCTTTCCTCTTTATTTTTTTCTTTCTTAGGTTCAAAAAAGTAAGAGAAGAAAAAAAAATGACTTGTCCCCTGCTTAGAGGAGTACTTTTGATGTCAGATGCTAGTAGTAGAGTCACCCTTTCTTCATAGCTCTCTGGTGAATGAAATAAATAAAAAGAAACCCTAATTATGATGAATGGTTCCACACAAGCAACAAACTGATACTCAAGAGCCTTAATATTATTGCTATTTGTTTAATTAGAAACATTTAACTAGCTATTAAGTTATTAATCATTATGTTAATACTAGAATTCATTCTACTGTCTAGACTAGGGATAATAGCATGGAGTGCCATCAATCTATATTCAATGTTCCTCTTTGGCAGTGAGATGCCATTAATGAAGCAGGAAATGAGCTCCACACTATAGAATAACAGGCTCTCCTCAGCTGAATCGCCTGCATTCTGAAAACTGGGTTCATCCAATTCACTGGGACTGCGTGGGATTGCATAGTTAGTTCTATAACTCCATGACCCCACACAACCCTGTAGATTGGAAATTATCCAACCTTCCAGGAGAGGTGAGAGGAGGTGCAGAGATAGGAGGGAATGGGGAAATGGAGGAAGGAGAGAAGACTTGATTGTAGTGAATCAGTTCTGTTTCCTTCAATCAATTCCCTTAAACCTGAGTTGAACCTGATCCAACCTTTTTTTTAAAATGGTACTTGTAAAGCACTTACTATGTGTCAGGCACTTGTAATAAGCACTGGGGTAGATACAAGCTAATAGGTTGAACAGCCCGTGATCCACGTGGGGCTCACAATCTTAATCCCCATTTTACAGATGAGGTCACTGAGGCTCCAAGTCAAGTAACTTGCCCAAGGTCACACAGCAGACGTGGCCGAGCCGGGATTAGAAGACAGGTCCTCTGTCTCCCAGTCCCATGCTCTTTCCACTAGACCACACTGCTTCTCACAAAATCTGTCACAGACTTTCCAGGTTTAGCACGTACTGGCAGAATTTGCCATCGGATGCTGATTCAGTCACTGTTGCCATTTCTGAGTTGTCATGGATTAGTGGGGCTCTGTCTGAATTGAAATCCCATTCTGTTAAAAGGAAGAAGAGGCTGCATCTCAAGATGCATAAAGGGTTTAGGAATCCCAAGGTGCCCTCTAGGCCTTGAAAAACCTCATTCCCAGATGGTTTGAACACGATGAAGTAAGGCAGATTGCACTGTGGAATCTCATGCTGAAAAATGAAAACAAAAACTCTACTGACCTTGGGAGACTGTTGAGCTCCACTCGTTTTCCAGTCGGGAGATTCATTGGCTTGATTAGTCATTGGTTCCTCCCTTAAGGCATTTTAATTTCCATGCATTTTACCGTGAATGTGCAACCAGGGCAAACGTTTCATTGGAGGAGTGCTGGAAGCAGCATAACCTTGTCCTTGGCAACCTCCTTAATGCTGATCTGAGTTCAAGGAGAGGGTCCAGGATTACAGAAAGATATCCATTCCTGGCCCCTTCTCTGCACTTTCTGCCTCTGATTCCCCGGCTACCAGCCTCTTAGAGAGCACATGGGAATCTCAAGAAGACAACTGCTGGACAATGTAGGCTTTCCTAATGGAACTAGGAAGCCAGGATCCCAGAACTGGGGGTGTACAAAAAATTATTTTTTTTAGGCTTTTTAAAAGTGTTAATTATGTTCCAGGCACTGTACTAAGTGCTGGGGTAGATACAAGATAATTGGTTTGGACACAGTCCTTGTCCCACATAGGGCTCACAGTCTTAATCCCCATTTTACAGATGAGGTAACTGAGGCACAGGGAAGTTAAGTGAGTTGCCCAAGGTCACCTACTAGAAAAATAAGTGGCAGAGCTGGGATTAGAACCCAGGCCTTTCTAACTCCCAGACCTGTGTTCTTTCCATTAGGCCACACTGCTTCTCAATTAATAGTTAATAGTGTTTATTGAGCACCTATTGCATGAAGACCAGTATACTGTTGAACACAGTAAGCACTCAATAAACACAATTGATTGGTTGATACTAGGAATTTGGGAGAGAATAAAAGAAGAAAACATTGTCCATGCCTTCAAGGAACTTACAGTCAAATGGGGGAGACAGGTAGGCATAAATTGTTAACAAAAAATGGAAACTGGAGGGAAAATGAGGATACAGCTAAAAATAAGAAGATCATGAATGAAATGAATAATAATAACAATAATGTTGGTATTTGTTAAGTGCTTACTATGTGCCAAGCACTGTTCTAAGCACTTGGGGGGGGGGGAAATACAAGGTAATCAAGGTTGTCCCACGTGGGGTTCACAGTCTTAATCCCCATTTTACAGATGAGGAAACTGAGGCACAAAGAAGTTAAGTGACTTGCCCAAAGTCACACAGCTGACAAGTGGCAGAGCGGAATTAGAACCCATGACCTCTGACTCCCAAGACCATGCTCTTTCCACTGAGCCATGCTGCTTCTCTATGAATGAAAAAAGGGAATGCTGTGCGTAAATGAATATATGCAGCTGTAGGGAAAACCCACCTGGAAGTGAAATAAATCAATCTAGGAATGCCTCCTGGAGGTGGTGAGTTTTCAAGAGGATTTTGGAGATGGGGAGAGCTGAGATCTGAAAGATTTGAAAGGGAGGGGAGTTCTGGGCTGGAGGAAGGACATAAGCAAAAGGCTGGAGTTGGCAGAATCAAGAGTGAGGCACTGAAAATGGCTTTGTAGTGGCAGCAGCAGAGTTGACCTAGATCCAGGCTCTTATAAAACCGTAATTAGCTCCAGGTAATCCCTAAAAGTCAGCTGGAAAGTTTATGCTACAGAAATGTCCCAGCTCTATGCATGCTTGTGTGTTTATGTCAACAATCACTACTGTTTCAGAGAACTAAATAGGCAGCTATATGGTACAACAGTACTATCAAGATCAAAATATTTTTTCACAGCTTGAGCAATTTACCTGTAGGATGGAGTGGGGTGAAGAGAGTGTTATCCCTTTCGTGAATAAGTCTCAGACTTCAAATACAATCTTATGTGTAGATTGCTTCTTCAGATTTACCTAAAAACGCATCTGCATCCCTGCCTCCTGTTTCTTCCTTCTCCAGTCCATACTTCACTCTGCTGCCCAGATCATTTTTTCTGAAAAACCGTTCAGTCCATATCTTCCCCACACTTAATCATCTTGGCCCCTCCTACCTCACCTCACTACTCTTAAGCAGCATGGCATAATGGATAGAGCAGGGGCCTGGAAGTCAGAAGATCATAGATTCTAATTCTGGCTCTGCCACTTGTCTGCTGTGTGACCTTGGGCAAATCACTTCACTTCTCTGGGCCTCAGTTACCTCACCTGTAAAACAGGGATTGATACTGGGAGCCCTACATGGGACAATAACTGTGTCCAACCATATTTGCTTGTATCCACCCCAGCGTTTAGTACAGTGCCTGGTACATAGTAAGTACTTAACAAGTACCAAAATTATTATTATCATTATTACTCTCCTACTACAACCCAGCCCACATAATTAATTCCTCTAATGCTAACCTTCTCACTGTACCTCGATCTCGTCTATCTCTCTGCCAACCTCTTGCCTACATCCTTCCTCTGGCCTGACCCCCTCTCTCCTCATGTAAGAGAGATAATTTCTCTCCCCGACTTCAAAAACTTAATGAAGGCATATCTCCTCCAAGAAGCCTTCCCTAAGTCCTCCTCTCCTCTCTCCCACTCTGTTCTGTGCTGCTCTTGTTTGCTCCTTCATTCATCCTCCCTCCCATCCCCACAGCACATATGTATATATCTGTATATTTCTGTAATTATTTGTTTATTTAGCTATCATTTATATTAATGTTGTCTCCCCCTCTAGATTGTGAGCTCGTTGTGGGCAAGAATGTGTCAGTTAAATTGTACTTTCCTGCAAGAATGTGTCAGTTATATTGTACTTTCCTAAGCACTTATACAGTGCTTTGCACACAGTAAGCAATAAATGATTGAATGAATGAATGAATAAATATCAACGTGCTTAAGGAGTAAGCAGTCAAGTGTATACTTAACTCAGAGGGGAGGGCTCCCGTGGTTCTTGAGGAGTGGGGAAACAGGGACTGAACATTTTTGTAGAAAAATGATCCAGGCAGTAGAGTGAAGATCCGCCAAGATCCGCCCTTTCCTCTCCATCCATACCGCTACCCTGCTCATTCAAGCTCTCATCCTATCCCGTCTAGACTACTGCACCAGCCTTCTCTCTGATCTCCCATCCTCGTGTCTCTCTCCACTTCAATCCATACTTCATGCTGCTGCCCGGATTATCTTTGTCCAGAAACGCTCTGGGCATGTTACTCCCCTCCTCAAAAATCTCCAGTGGCTACCAATCAATCTGCGCATCAGGCAGAAACTCCTCACCCTGGGCTTCAAGGCTCTCCATCACCTCGCCCCCTCCTACCTCACCTCCCTTCTCTCCTTCTACAGCCCAGCCCGTACCCTCCGCTCCTCCGCCGCTAATCTCCTCACCGTACCTCGTTCTCGCCTGTCCCGCCATTGACCCCCAGCCCACGTCATACCCCGGGCCTGGAATGCCCTCTGCCCATCCGCCAAGCTAGCTCTCTTCCTCCCTTCAAGGCCCTGCTGAGAGCTCACCTCCTCCAGGAGGCCTTCCCAGACTGAGCCTCTTCCTTCCTCTCCCCCTCGTCCCCCTCTCCATCCCCCCCTTCTTACCTCCTTCCCTTCCCTACAGCACCTGTATATATGATATATGTTTGTACATATTTATTACTCTATTTATTTATTTATTTATTTATTTATTTTACTTGTACATATCTATCCTATTTATTTTATTTTGTTAGTATGTTTGGTTTTGTTCTCTGTCTCCCCCTTTTAGACTGTGAGCCCACTGTTGGGTAGGGACTGTCTCTATATGTTGCCAATTTGTACTTCCCAAGCGCTTAGTACAGTGTTCTGCACATAGTAAGCGCTCAATAAATACGATTGATGATGATGAAGTATGGACTGAAGTGGGGAGAGACAGGAGTCAAGGAGGTCAGCAAGGAGGCTGATACAGTAGTCAAGGCGAAATAGGATAAATGCTTGGATTAGCATGGTAGTAATTTGGATGGAGACGAATGGGTGGATTTTAGCATTGTCGTGAAGGTTGAACACTTCTTGTTGAGCCTCATTGGAAAGGAAGTAGAGTTGCCTTTCAGTTCAAAGACAGAACTACTGGCAATGAGATTGCATCTTTTAAAAAAAATAGTACTTGTTAAACACTTCATTCATTCATTCAATCATATTTAATGAGCGCTTACTGTGTGCAGAGCACTGTACTAAGCGCTTGGGAAGTACAAGTTGGCAACATATAGAGACGGTCCCTACCCAACAGTGGGCTCACAGCCTAGAAGACTGCCAGGCACTGTACTAAGCACTGGGGTAGATACAGTCTTATCAGGTTGGACACAGTCCATGTCCCACATGGGGCTCATGGTCTTAATACCCCTTTTACAGATGAGGTACCTGAGGCACAGAGAAGATAAGTGACTTGTCCAAGGTCACACAGTGGACAAATGATGGAACAAGGATTAGAACCTATGTCTTTCTGACTCCATGACTGTGCTCTATCTATTAGACTACACTGCTTCTGATCTCTGTAAGTGTGAGTGCCTTTGAGTGAGAATTACTTGTCCAATTTTATCCATGCAAGTATTGTAGTAAGTCTTTTCTAGTCCCTTATCATTTGGGCGAGCATTGTTCTGGCACTAGTGGCTTACGAGATGAAGAGATTCTCCCAGAAAGTCAGATCAGTTCTATTGGCCATTTTCAAAGGAATTTAGGTGGTGAGGAAGCCATACCTGATGATCTCAGCTCCATTGTCCTGTGCCAAATTACCTAAACGTGGGCTTAACAGGCTGAGAAACTGCTACCTTTCCACTACTCTTAGTACTGGGCAGACTGTTTGTATTAATAATTAAGATAAGAATAATAAGAATAATTGTGGTATTTGTTAAGTATTTACTATGTGCCAAGCACTGTACTTAGCACTGGAGTAGATACAAGTTAACCAGTCCCATATGGAGCTCACAATCTAATTAGGAGGGAGAACTGATATTGAATCCCCATTTTGTAGATGAGAAAACAAAGGCACAGAGAAGTTAAGTGGCTTGTCCAAGGTCACACAGAAGGTAAGTGGTGGAGCTGGGATTAGAAGTCAGGTCCTCTGACTCCTAGGCCTGTGTTCTTTTTACTAGGCCACACTACATCCAAGTCAAGAGGAATTCTAGTTACTCTATTCTAGAGCAGAAATACTTACTCTCTGTAACAGTCTTGTTATCTCTCTACAGAAGCTGGCTGTTGATATTCCGTGACCATATTCCTTGCAGAAATCATTTTTCCTCCAAGTGCATATTGATGTTATTCAATTATTTTTAGTATAACTTTTTTCAGAAACCAGAAATGAAAATATGGAAAAATAAGTTAGGAAAAATATTTCAGACTCCAAAAAGTCAAAAATGGATTTGAAAAGTGTACCTTAAACCATAGTGCTTTATTTTGTTCAGCAGTGAAGCCCAGTAAGAAGGTGAGGTTAGAAAGAATGGAGAGTAAGCTGAGAGGCATTATTCAAGTGCAGGACTGGGGGTCAGGAGAGCTGAGGGCTAATCTCAGCTCATTCACTGGCCTGCTGTGAGATCTGAAGCACTTAATCTCTCTGGGCCTCAGTTTCCTGATTATAAAGTGTAAATACTATCCCTGCCCTCCCTACCACTCAGATTTAGTTCTGTCTCCCCTGCTTCTCTCTGGTCCCTCTCTCCTCCTGCCCTTTCTTTGACTCTCCCATCTTTCTCAGCAATATCTCAAAACCTCCTCTCAAAATCCTTCTCTCCTCCCATGCCTCTGACTCTATCTCTTCACACCTTATCAAAGCTCTTGTTCCCTCTCTTCTCTCCCTGACCACCATCTTCAATGGTTCACTCTCCAATGACTTCTTCCCCATTATTTTCAAAAATGCTCATGTCTCCCCTATTCCCAAAAAACCCACCCCTAACCACACAACACCTTCCAGTTTTCATCCTATCTTGCTCCTACCATTCCTCTGCTCTTTGTTTACACCCACGGCCTCCAATTCCTCTCCCTTGACTCTCTCCAATCTGGCTTCTTCCCCCTTCACTCCACTAAACAATGCCCTCTGAAAAGTTGCCATTGATCTCCTTCTTGCCAAATGCAATCACCTTTGCCTAATCCTAATCCTCCTCAACCTCTCAGCTTCCTTAGATACTATAGACCACTCCCTTCTCCTGGAAACATTATCCACTTTAGCTTCACTGACACAGTCCTCTCCTAGTTCTCCTCCTATTTCTCCAGCCTCTCATTCCCAGTATCCTTTGCAGACTCTTCTTCTGCCTGCCACCACCTAATTTAGATTAACCTTCTGCAAGAAGCAGTGTTGCCTAGTGAATAGAGCATGACCCTGGAAGTCAGAAGGACCTGGGTTCTAATCCTAGCTCTGTCATTTGCCTGCTATGTGACCTTGGGCAAGTCACTTAACTTCTCTGTGCCTCAGTTACTTCATCTGCAAAATGGGAACTGTGAGTCCCTTGTGAGACATGGACTGCATCCAACCTGATTAGCTTGTATCTACCCCAGCATTTATTTTAGTGTCTCAGACTTATTAAGCACTTAACAAAGACCGTACATTTTTAAAAAAGATGTGGGCATCAGTTCTTGGTCCCTTTCTATTCTCCATCCGCACCCACTGCCTTGGAGAATCCATATGCTTCCATTTCAACTACCACCTCTATGTGGATGATTCTCAAATCTACATCTCCAACTATGATCTCTCTCATTCTCGGCAGTCTCACAATCTCCTCCTGCCTTCAGGACATCTCTATGTGGGTGACTTGCTGACACCTCAAGTTAAAATGTCCAAAGCAGAATTCCTCATCTTCCCACCGAAACCCTATCCTCCCCATGACTTTCCCAACACTGTAGACTTCACCACCATCCTCCCTAACACATAAGCCCCAAATCATTTCATAGATTCATCTCTCTCATTCAACGCACATATTCAATCTGTCACCAAATCCTGTCGGTTCTGCCTTCACAACATCAGGCAAAAGACACACTTTCCTCTCCATCCAAACTGCTACCGTGTTAATCTAAAAATTTATCCTATCCAGGCCTTGATTACTGCATCGTCCTCCTTGCTGACTTCCCCTGCCTCCTCAGTCCCAGATCATTTTCCTATAAAACCATTTAGTCCATGTTTCTCCACTCCTCCAGAACCTCCAGTGGTTGTCTATACACCCCCACATCAAACAGAAACTCTTTACCACTAACTTTAAAGCAATCTCCTTGCCCTTTCCTACCTTACCACAATGATTTCCTTCAACAACTGAAATGCGCACTTCACTCTTCCAATGCCTATCTACTCACTTGTACCTCAGTCTTTTCCATCTGCTGCCAGTCCCTCACCAACATCCTGTCTCTGGCCGGGAACTCCCTTCCCCTCCATATATACCAGACCAACACTCTCTCCACCTTAAAAGTCTTATTAAAATTGCATTTCTTCCAAGATGCCTTCCTCAACTAAACCATCATTTCTCCTACTCCCTCTCTCTTCTCCATTGCCTTTGCACTTGGATTTTTATCCTTTGTTCACCAGACCCTCAGCCTCACATCACTTTTGTACATAAGAAGCGTGGGAAGCAGCATGGTTTAGTGAAAAGACCATGGTCTTCGGAGTCAGAGGACCTGGATTCTAATTCTGGCTCCTTCACTTATCTGTTGTGTGACTTTGGGCAAATCATTTAACTTCTCTGTGCCTCAGTTACCTCATTTGTAAAATTAAAATTAAGAAAGTGAGACCCATATAGGACAGGAACAATTACCTTGTATCTGTCTATCCCAGTGCTTAGAACAGTGCCTGGCACATAGTAAGTGCTTAATAAATGCCATTTTTAAAAATCAAAAACCTGATCTTGTACATAACCAGTGCTTAGTATTGTGCCTGGCACATGGTAAGCACTTAAAAAATGCCATTTAAATAAATGTCTGGCTCCCTCTCTAGACTGTAAGCTTCTTGTGGCCAGGCAATATGTCTACCAAGTCTAGGGAAGCAATGTGGCTTAATGGATAGAACACAGGCCTGGGTGGTCAGAAGGACCTGGGTTCTAATTCCAACTCGGCCAGGTCTGCTGTCTGACCTTGAACAAGTCACTTCACTTCTCTGTGCCTCAATTACCTCAATCTGCAGAATGGGGATTAAGACTGAAAAATGATAATAATGATGGTATTTGTTAAGCGCTTACTATGTGCAGAGCACTGTTCTAGGCACTGGGGGGATACAAGGTGATCAGGTTGTCCCACATGGGGCTCACAGTCTTAATCCCCATTTTACAGATGAGGGAACTAAATGAGGCACAGAGAAGTTAAGTGACTTGCCCAAAGTCACACAGCTGACAATTGGTGGAGTCAGGATTTGAACCCATGACCAATGACTCCAAAGCCCATGCTCTTTCCACTGAGCCATGCTGCTTCTCTGCATATCCCAAGTGGGACGTGGACTGTGTCCAAATTTATTAGCTTGAATCTATCCCAGTGCTTAAAGCAGTGCCTGGCACACAGTAAGTACTTAATATCATAAAAAAACTCCATTGTATTGTACTCTCAATCAATCAATCAATCAATCAATCGTATTTATTGAGCGCTTACTACCCAAGCTCTTAGTACAGTGCTCTGCACGCAGTTTGTACTCAATAAATAAGATTAATTAATTGATTATCTGGTATCTACCCCAGCAATTAGCACAGTGCACATGACGCATAAGTTCCATAATTATTATTAAGAAATTTAGAGAAGCAGCAATGCCTAGTGGCAAGAGCATGGGCTTCAGATTCAGAGGTCAGGGATTCTAATTCCGGCTCCAGCACTTGTCATTCATTCATTCATTCAATCGTATTTATTGAGCACTTACTGTGTGCAGAGCACTGTACTAAGCACTTGGGAAGTACAAGTTGGCAACATATAGAGACAGTCCCTACCCAACAACTGGCTCACAGTCTATGAGACCTTGGCCAAGTCAGTTAACTTCTCTGTATCTCAGTTACCTTATCTGTAAAAAGGGGATTAAGACTGTGAGTCCCACATGGGACAGCTTGATTACATTGTTATCTACCCCAGTAGTGCTTGGCACATAGTAGGCGCTTAACAAATACCATTATTGTTTTTATTATTATTATTGAGGAGGAAGAGTATTGATGAAGTGCCTTAAAGCTAATGTGTCATCAGGAGGGATGAGTGGGTAGAACAAGGTGGGATTGGCCAGTTCAGGTAAACCCCACTGCCATCCAAGCAGAAGTAGGGAAGAAGTAGCAGTGGCCATAGCTGAACTGAGTCAGTTCACCAAAGCTGCTATTCCTGGAGATAGTATTTCTTCCCCCGGTACTGGAAGTAACAAAGGCAATTAGTTAGTTTCCCCCTCTTATTTCCCCTGCTTTCCTCTTCCTTTCAGAAATGATCATAGTAATCATGGTATTTGTTAAGTGCTTACTATGTGCCAGGCACTGTACTAAGCACCGGGGTGGATAGATGTGAATTGGGTTGGACACAATCTCTGTCTCACAGTCGTAACCCCCATTTTACAGTTAAGCCACTGATAAGTGAAGTGACTTGGTCAAGGTCAAAAGCAGACAAGTGGCAGAGCTAGGATTCGAATGCAGGTCCTTCTGACTCCAAGGCCCTTGCTCTATCCACTAGGCAACACTAGTAGCATTTTTTTCAGTTTCCACTTGGTGTGGTGCACTGTACTAGGAAGGTGGGAAGCATAGAATAACAAACTGAAACATTCCCTTCCACGAGAAGCATGGCCTAAGGGAAGGAACAAGGGACTCGAACTCCAGAGATCTGGGTTCTAATTCTTCTTTCCCCACTTTCCTGCTGTGTAAACTTGAGCAAGTCAGAACTTTTCTGTGCCTCAATTTTCTCATCCACAAATTGGGGATAAAGTGTCTGTTCTCCCTTCCTCTTAAACCCTAATGTGGGGCAGGGACTGTGCCCAATCTGTTTATCTTGTATTTCCCCTAGTGCTTGACATGAAGTAAATGCTTAATAATTTCCAGCACTATTAATGTTATTATTGTTATTATTTATAAATCAATCTGTGGTATTTATTGAGTGCTTACTACATGCAGAGCACTGTACTAAGTGCTTAGAAAAGGTAGTATAATAGAGTTGGTAGATATATTCTCTGCCCACATAGAACTTACAGTTGAGAGATTATTATTACTATTATTATTTTCCCGTTTCTTTCCTTTTTCCCTTTCTCTTGTCTTCTCCTTTCATTATTTACCCTATCCCTCTCTTTTGTCCCTTTCCATTTCTCCTTTTTTCCCTTTTCTCCTTTCCTCTCTGTGTTTTTTTTCCCCCGACAGGCCTTCCTCTGCCAGTCTCTTCCTCTCTCTCTTACCATCTCTTTTTATCCCTATTTCTCTCCTTCTGGTCCTGCCATCTGGAAATCCCCCCTCCCACTCCAACTATTCCACCTTGGATCAGGAGAAATCTGGTTACATAAGCTTCAGTAATCTGTTCAGTCGCAGAGAAGTGAATTTTCCAACTCCAGCAGAGGTCTTCTTGCCTATACTGTGTGTCCCTGAATACGTTTCACATTGTGTTTCCTTTACCCAGCCAGGAAAGTGAATTACCTCAATTCTCCCAGATCAGTGAATATACAGAGGCCCAGATCCATGATCTCGTCAAAAGGCTGCGGCAGAGAACTGCGTACTACAAGAAAAATTTGATTGAGGGTGATTTATTCTCTCCGGAAGCTAGCCCTAAAGCTGGTATGTCATTGGGTCGAGAGCAAAGAAAAAGGGATTAACTAAGCAGGGTATTTGACCTCTTGTAGACGCTAGGCTCCTTGCACATCTATCAACTCTAGGAAGCAACTCTGCTTAGTAGATCAGGCAAAGGGTTCATGGGTTCTAATCCTGGCTCTGCCACTTGTCTGCTGTGTGACCTTAGGCAAGTCACTTCACTTCTCTCAGCCTCAGTCACCTCTTCTGTAAAACGAGAATTGAGATTGTGAGCCCCACATGGGACAGGGACTATGTCCAATCTAATTTGCTTGTGTCCACTCCAGCACTTAGTGCAGTGCCTGGTACATAGTAAACACTTAACAAATACCACAATTATTAATTATTAACTCTATTACATTGTACTTATATGTGGAAGAGGAACTGTGTCCAACCTGATTATCTTGTATTTATCCCAGAGCTTAGTACTGTGCCTATCACATAGTAAGTGCTTAGTAAAAACCTTTTAAGAAAAGAAAGCTGTTAAGGTCATTACGGGCAGGGAATGCCTACCAATTCTGTTGTTTTGTATTGTACAGAAAACGCTCAATAAATACAATGAATTGATTAATGTCTGCCTCCCCCTCTAAACTGTAAGTTCCCTGTGGACAGGGATCATGTCTAACAACTCTGTTCTATTGTACTTTCCCAAGCACTTAGTACAGTGCTCTTCACTCAGTAAATGCTCAATACAAGCCATTGATTGATTGAATTACCGGGGAACCAACATAGTTTTAGAGAGAAGGGCCAGACAAGATTTGTTTATATGTCTACTTCAGATTCTGAATTCATAACCCATTAGTCCCAGGCTGAGGCACTTAAATGTGTTCAATACAAAATGGATTACTTGAAAACTGCTCATCACATCTGAGGAAATCCAGTATTTGGCTGAAAATATTAAAAATAAAATCTGAAGTATCAGTCTTCTTTATCTCTTGAACCACCTAAAGCTGGTAAAGCTAAAGCTGGTAAAATTCACGTACTCCAATGTCTTAATTGTTCAACTTTGCTCTAAGTGTAAATCCAGGATTGCATTCCTGGGATAGACCATCAGTGTGAGCTCTGCCCTTTTCTCCAGGGACCAATCTAGAGAATATGTATGAAGTGCTTAGTACAGTGCTCTGCACACAGCAAGCACTCAATAAATATGACTGAATGAATGTACTTTCTCAACACTGAGCTAGTAACAGCACAGTGGTTTCAAATAGAAGAAATGTGACTTAGTGGATAGAGCATAGGCCTGGGAGTCAGAAGAACCAGGGTTCTAATCCCAGCTCCACCACTCCTCTGCTGTGTGACCTTGGGCAAGTCCCTTATCTTCTCTGTGCCTCAGTTACTTCATCTGTAAAATGGGATTCATTCAATCGTATTTACTGAGCGCTTACTGTGTGCAGAGCACCGTACTAAGCACTTGGGAAGTACAAGTAGGCAACATATAGAGATGGTCCCTACCCAACAACGGGCTCGCAGTCTAGAAGGGAGCGACAGACAACAAAACAAAACATGTAGACACATGTCAAAACCATCAGAATAAATAGAATTACAGCTATATGCACATCATTAACAAAATAGAGTAGTAAATATGTGCAAGTAAGATAAATAGAGTAATAAATCTGTACAAATATAAAAAGTGTTGTGGGGAGGGGATGGAGGCAGGGGGTGAGTCGGGGGTGGGGGGGGGGAAGGGTCCAGAAGCCCAGTGTGGGAAAGGGAATGTGTGCAAACTGATTAGCTTGTATCTATTCTGGCACTTAGGTCAGTGCCTGGCACACAGAAAGCACTTAACAAATACCATGAAAAAAATACCTGAAAGAAGGCCATTTCCACTTCTAAATTCTGCTTCTCATCAATGGCAAGGTGTATATCAGACATTGCACTCTGTTTGAAATAGTAGGAATTGTATTTATTGCACGAAGTCAAATGTAAGAAGTTTTTCCTTCATTTGTTGGGACAGAGCCAGGGGAGGGATTTGAGTAGTGAAAATGATCTATGCAGAAGACTGGAGTAGTGGTTATACTATTTATTAAAGCTTACTATGTGCAAAGCACTATACTAAGCACTAAGGAAAGAATACGCAAGTGGAAACTAGACACTGTTCTTGTCCCTAAGCGGGCTCACAATCTATAAGTATGAATCAGGACACAGGAATGGTGAATCATTAAAACACAACACAGACAAATGGACAAAATGAAAACAAAATCCATAGGGAGCTATAGCTAGAACTGCAGAATTTCAGGCTCCTCAGAGTTCCGCCCACCTGCAGCCACTAATCTCCCTGGAGTTTTATGGAGATTTCATGCTCTGGGTGTGTGTGGGAGCCATGTGCATGGAACATGCCAGGAGCAGAAAGCGATGGTAATGAGAGGAAAGACAGAGGTTACCATGAATATCGGCAAAGAAACTGATGAAATCATGACTGGTTTGTGTCAGCATGATAGCCAGGTGGAGAACAAGGAATCAATCTGAAAAATCAAATCCTGCTCGTTTGGTTGTAAAGTGAATGTGCATATTGGAAGACAGGAGTCAAGGATGACACCAAGGTTGTGGGCTTCTGGGATTGGATGGTGTAATCAATGGAGATGGGAAAGTTAGGAAGAGGAATGGGTTTAGGAAGAAAGATTGGGTTTGGGATGCAAGAACATATGCAACACACTTAAAATCATAGAAAATACAGGCTCAATAATAATCACTGGAAATTCTCCTCTTTTGTAGCCCCGGAAGCAAAGCCTGCAGCTCCACCTCCACCAGCTGAGGGGGAGAAAGAAGATGCAGTGAAACCAGAAGAAGAGAACTACTGTGGAATGCTCTGCTGTAAATTCCAGAAGGCCTTATTGAAAGTATACCTGAAGCAAATAAAACTACCAAGGTCTATCGACGCATACACAGGTAAAATGAGTCAGCCCAACATCAGCTTACCGTAGAGTGACCAAATTATGTCCACCTAATGGCCATCAAACTTTTTTAATAGTATTTGTTAAGCACTTACTATGGGTCAAACACTGTTCTAAGAGCCGGGGTAGGTACAAGTTAATTAGGTCGGACACAGTCCCTATCCTGCACAGGACTCACAGTTCATTCATTCATTCATTCAGTCATTTATTGAGTGCTTACTGTTTGCAGAGCACTGTACTAAGCACTTGGGTGAGTACAATAAAACAATAAACAGTCACATTCCCTGCCCACAACGAGCTCACAGTCTATATGGGGGGAGATAGACATCAATATGAATAAATAAAATTACAGATGTACATAAGTGTTGGGGGACTAGGAGGGGCAAATAGCAAATGGAGCAAGTCAGGGTGATGCGGAAGGGAGTGGTCAATGAGGAAAAGTGGAACTTAGTTTGGGAAGGTCTCTTGGAGGAGATGTGCCTTCAAAAAGGCTTTGAAGGAGGGGAGAGTAATGGTCTGGTGGATATGAGGAGGGAGGGTGTTCCAGGCCAGAGGCAGGACATGGGCTAGGGGTTGGTGGCGAGACAGGAGAGATGAAGGCACAGTGAGAAGGTCAGGAGCAAAGTATGTGGGCTGGTTTGTAGAGGAAAGAAGCAAGGAGGGGTACAGTCTAAGGAGGGAGAACAGGGATCCTCACTTTACAATTGAGGAAAGTGAGGCAAAGAGAAGTGAAGTAACTTGCTCAAGGTCTCACAGCAAGCAATTGGCAGATCTGGGATTAGAACCCAGGTCCTTCTGACTCTTAAGACCATTCTCCCTCCACTAGGCCACTCTGTTCATTCAATTGTATTTTGTTTCTTCCCCTGACTCACAGTTTTCCACTATCTGTGAAGCAGTGCTTAAGTTTTCAGAGGAAATGGCCCACCTTTCTGAACAAACCTGTTGCAGTTTTAGGTACTAGCACTTGAAAAGGAATATCCAGTTGTTGTTTTGTCTGGTTTTCGTGGGTTTTTTTGGGGGGGGGCGGGGGGGGTTGTAGTATGCTCCACTTTAGCTTGGAAATTATGTATATATGTAAGCTGTCTTGAACAATTATATAAAAGCCTATAGATTCCCAGAAATGAGACTGTCTCAGCTCAATTGGTCAAACTGTTTTGCATTGACTCCCAAGTACTTTTGTTCAGTTTAAAAGTGTGGGCTACCATCTCTGGACTGGAGCATGTTCAGTTTGTGTTCATTCATTCAGTCATATTTATTAAGCATTTACTGTGTGCACAGCACTGTACTAAGCCGTTGGAAAGTACAATTCAGCAACAGAGACAATCCCTGACCACAGTGGGATTTGGGCCCCATAGCATGCTGAAGCCTATAGACCTATAGTGGACCTAGATCCACCAGACTGTAAGATCCTTGAGGGCAGGGTTCATATCTGATTATTCTGTTATACTGTCCCAAATGCTTAGTACAGTCCCAGGCACTCAATAATAACAATAATAATAATAATGATGGCATTTGTTAAGCACTTACTATGTGCAGAGCCCTGTTCTAAGTGCTGAGCACTGTTCAATAGGTGGTCAGTAAATCCTATTGATTGATTATAGTATGGCTATCCCAAAATGCTGGAGACTTCAATCCCACACTGCCTCTCACACGCTGCTGCCATGGTCCTCTGGGGGAAAGAAGAAAATGCACAGCCTGGGAAGAGTGTTCCCAGCTCCTGCTTTCCAAACAAAATTAATATATCAACCTATTTGATAATACAATGGCAATTTGATTCCAACCTAAAATCGCTCCCTCCTTTATTGTTCTCACTTTTGTGACTGGCTCTACTTCCACAAAACAACTTGTAAAAAAAATGTAAAACATCATAGGGGCCTCTCTTTTCTCCTTCGGGCTTTGAAAGGCACTAATTCAACCCCTCCGAAATTCTGGCTGGGTATTAGAGGGGCCATGAGAAACACAGAGGCTCCTCTGCTGTTTTCCTGTTGGCATCTCCCCCTCTCACCAGGACCAAAATGGACCCTCGTTATGGGTAGCAGGGATAAGGCAAGGGTTAGACTGGAGGTCTCCCTGCCCAAAGTAGTAAAGCAACATGACCAAGTGGATAATAATAATAATGGTGGTTATTTGTTAAGCACTTAATATGTGCCAAGCACTGTTCTAAGTGCTGGGATAGATACAAGGTAATCAGGTTGTCCCACGTGGGGCTCACAGTCTTAATCCCCATTTTACAGATGAAGTAACTGAGGCACAGAGAAGTTAAGTGACTTGCCCAAGGTCACACAGCAGACAAGTAGCGGAGTCGGGATTAGAACCCACGACTTCTGACTCCCAAGCCCGTGCTCTTTCCACTGAGCCACGTGGCTTAGTGGATAGGGCACGGGCCTGGGAGTCAGAAGGTCATGGGTTCTAATCCCAACTCTGCTACATGACTGCTTTGTGACCTTGGGCAAGTCACTTCACTTCTCTGGGGTTCAGTTACCTCATCTGTAAAATGGGGTTAAGAGTGTGAACCCCATGTGGGACAGGGACTGTATCTAACATGATTAATTGGTATATACCCCAGCTCTTAGAACAGTTCTTGACACATAGTAAGCACTTATCAAGTACCATAATAATAATTATGACTTTTTTTTTTACCAGAGGGACTGGGTTCTAATCCCAGTTCCACCACTTGCCTCTTTTGTGACTTTCAAAGGATGCTCACTTTATATCGTTTTCCTTCTTTTCCAGACCATTCATTTGTACTTTGGCTTCTGTTCGTGACTCTTGCCTATAACTGGAACTGCTGGTTTATTCCTCTGCGTTTTGTCTTTCCCTACCAAACTCCAGAAAACTTTACTTATTGGCTTGTAATAGACATCATCTGTGATATCATATACCTTTGTGATATGCTGATATTCCAACCCAGAGTGCAGTTCATAAGAGGAGGAGACATAATCGTGAGTAAGGCATGGTGGGAAATAGAATTGCTGCAGTATGAAAGGTGGGAATTAGTGGAGTTATAGCTAAGAGTTTGGGTGGGATTAACTGTCATCTCAGGGAATCAGCAGTTGTGTGCTTCGTTTCAGGTTCTCTAGTCTCTCAAAGACCCAACACTGTATGAAAATGTAGCAGATTCTCTAGGTAATCAGTCACCTTTACCCAGGTGTTCTACCTGTAAAAGCTTGAAACCTTTTTCTTGAAACCTCCAGTGGTGGCTGGAGATTTTAGGTTTGGGAGGTCAGAAAAGATGATTATGATAATAATAATAATAATAATAGTATTTGTTAAGCGCTTACTTTGTGCCAGGCTCTGTACTAAGCACTGGGGTGGATACAAGCAAACTGGGTTGGATACAGCCCCTGATAAATGCAGATTTGTGGTTTAACCTCATGAAGATTCACCCAACACTCTCTGTTACCAGATTTATAGGTTGGAGAAGCAAAGGCCTCTTAGCATTTCTCTCCATTTTCCTTCCAGGTTTTTACTTTCTGCCACTTTAGCATCAGATCTAAATGATGTGGAATGGTTAGGGCTAGTGCAGAATAAAAGTAAATACTGGAAAACAGTCTTGCAGAGAAACTTTCAACCATCTATTGTGCCCAAAAACCTTGGCACTTTAGCTCTCTACATAACAGTACTGCATGTCTGGCTCTCTTTCTACTATACTTGTGCTCATCTAGGACAAAGATCACTTCTACTAACTCTACTGTATTCTCCCAAGTGCTTAGCAAGATTGGAAGCTCCTCACTAGACTATAAACTCCTCACTAGACTGTAAACTCTTTCAGGGCAGAAATTATGTCTACCAACTATATAGTTAGAAGTGGCATGGCCAAGTGGATACAGCATGGGACTGGGAGTCAGAAGGTTATGGGTTCTAATCCCAGTTCCACCACTTGTTTGCTGTTTGACCTTGGGCAAGTAACTTCACTTCTCTGGGCCTCAGTTATCTCATCTGTAAAATGGGGATTAAGACCGTGAGCCCAACGTGGGACAACCTGACCACCTTGTATCTACCCCAGCACTTAGAACAGTGCTCGGCACATAGTAAGTGCTTAACAAATACTATTATTATTATTATTATTATTATTATTATTATTATTATTATTATTATTACTCTCCCAAGTGCTTAGTAAAGTGCTCTGCATACAGAATCAGTGTGAACTTGGGCAAGTTACTTAACTTCTCTGTGCCTCAGTTTCCTCATCTGTAAAATGAGGATTCAATGTGTTCTCCCTCCTATGTAGATTGTGAACTCCATGCAGGACAGGTACTGTACCCAACCTGATTATCCTGTGTCTACTCCAGCACTAAGTGCAGTGTTTGGGACATAGGAAGTGTTTAACCAATACTGTTATTATTGTTATTGTCATTATTAATAATAATAATACAATTAATAATAGCATTAATGAGTTGATACTATGTTTTGTATCAAATACTATTGATTGATTGGCCATTCTTACCCCACACTGCATGTACACTAATTTTTTTTAATACTTAGTTTAAAACTCATTGCAATCTCAGACCACCTTGTTGGTAACCTCAACCTGTCATGTACTGCAAAGTGCTGAATGTCTATCAGTCAGTCAATCAATCATATTTATTGAGCAATTATAGTGTGCAGAGCACTGAACTAAGTGCTTGGGAGAGTGCAATACAATAATATAACAAATAATGTCCTGGCCCAAAATGAGCTAACAGTCTACTGCTTTCCATTTGTTTCCAAAGCCAGGGAATTGACCCCAGGGAGGAACAGTGATGGAGCACCATCACAAGCCCCAATAACTGTAGCCACATTGAGATGAACCCATTGACTTTGCCCCAACAGCTTTTTGATCAAGTCAGGGAGCCTGGCTACTAGTCTGCAGCCAGGCTCCTTATCACCTCACAGCAAGCTAGGGCCTAGCTGGGCAGTAGAACCAACAGGGATCCAGGGTGCAGCAGGCCGAAGCCCACTCCTGTCCACAGCCTGAGCAGTGAACAAGTTCATCGGCTCCAGCCTCTGTAGGGCCCTTTCTGGGTCTGATCCCTTTCTCAGTTTCCCTGCCATTCCCCATCTGCATCTGTGGTTCTCCTTCCTGTCAGCGTGGATCCCCTCCTCACCTCACTCTGTTCTTGTGTTCCTGAGGCCCCTGCCTCTGAGTGGGTCTGCATTTCTCCCTCCTCTCCATGTGTGCTTGTGTTTTGCCCTTTCCCTGTTCCCACTCGAGTACCTGTCTTTCATTCTTGTCCCTACATTGCAAAATGAAAAATATAATAATGATTATAATAATAATAATAATAATTAGACTATTTGTTAAGTAATTACTAGGCATCAAGCATTTGGGTAAAGACCATCAGATCCAATACAGACTCTGTCCCAAATGAGGCTCACAGTCTAAGGGAGAGGGACGACAGGTTTTTAATCTCTATTACTCAGATGAGAAGACAGGTACGGAAAAGTTAAGTAACTTGCCCACATGGTCAAATAGTGAGCAAATGGCAGAGAGCCAGGATTACAACTCAGGTCTCCTTACTCTTGTATGCCTTTCACTAGGCCACTCTCCTTTTCAACAGCATGAATCCCTCTGTCCATTACCCAACCCTATGACAGAATAAAATTATGTTGGACTGGCACAGTTTGCTTTTCACAAACCCAGTTGGTGACTTCCAATTATCTTTTGGTTTATTGTTTATTTCTTTATTTTGGTTGGTGACTTGCCCTAATGTCTTTACAGATATTTTTAAAGTGATGATTCAGTCATTTCTGAGGCCTAACTTTTTTTGCCTTTTTAAAAATGTAAACAACATTTTCACTTTTTGAATTTCAGAGACTTTCTTGCACCCTTGATTTCTCATAAGGAATGACTAACCGAGCCCTAATCACATTTAACCATTCCTTAGACCTCTCAGGTTGAATGTCATCAAGCCCTGATGAGTTGATACATCTAGGTTTGCTTTTCATGCATTCTCTATTTATTTTCCTGTTCTAGTTCAGCTTTCCAGTCTTCCATCACAAGGGAATTTGTATGTGTCAACTGTTTATATTTGACCTTTTTCAGAAAGACAGGAAAGAGCCACTGAGCCCTATTCTCTTCTCCAAAGTCCTTATGTGTACTACAGTACACATCATGTCCCTAAATTTCATTTTAAATTATTTTCAAGTCCTGGTCTATGTGCTCAGTTCTGTACACTGACAATGTGTAGGATCTAACAAGACTTTCATTTGAAACCAAGATTGTTAAATATCAATCACTTAGTAGATTTTATTGTGTGTACCCAAGCAGCGTGGCTCAGTGGCAAGAGCCCGGGCTGGGGAATCAGAGGTCATGGGTTCTAATTCTGGCTCTGCCACTTGTCTGCTGTGTGACTTTGGGCAAGTCAATTCACTTCTCTGGGCCTGTTACCTCATCTGTAAAATGGGGATTAAGACTGTGAGACCCCCGTGGGACTACCTGATCACCTTGTAACCGCCCCAGTGCTTAGAACGGTGCTTTGCTTAATAAATGCCATTATTATTATCATTATTATTATTATTACCCTTTGTAGAGTATTTTACAAATCGCTTGGGAGAATTTAATAGAGGAAGAAGACAAAATCCCTGCCCACAAGAAGCTTACAATCTAACAGTGGAGATAATAAAATAATTTCCAGATACAAGGAAGAGCTGCTCAACCAGATTTGTGAATCAGTATATGCGGTGGCATGAGAAGAAGTTGTAAGTGCTAAAGTCTTGAGGCACTGCAAAACTGCTGAGATGATAGGGAGGATATATGTATATTAATGTCACTCTCCCCCTCTAGACTGTAAGCTCATGAGGGCAGGGAACATGTCTACCAAGTCTGTTGTATTGTACTCTCCAAAGTGCTAAGTATGTTGCTCTGCACACAGTAAGCACTAAATAAATACTATTGATGATGATGATGATGATGATGACTTCTGGGGGGAAGTAAAATCAATTGTGGGAAACTTCTTGGTAGAGGTAGGATTTCAGAAGGACTGTAAAGGAGAGTTGAGGTCTGGCAGGTATAAATAATAGTAAGAATAATTGTAGCATTTGTTAAATGCTTACTATGTGGCAGGCAGAGTACTAAGTGCTGCAGTGGATACAAGCAAATTGGGTTGGACACAGTCCCTGTCCCACATGGGGCTCACAGTCTTAATCCCCATTTTACAGATAAGGTAACTGAGGCACAGAAAAGCTAAGTGATTTGCCCAAGGCCTCACAGCAGACAAGTGGCAGAGCTGGGATTGGAACTCAGGTCCTTTTGATTCTCAGGCCCATGCTCTATCCACTAGGCCACAGAGGGGAAGGAAGTTCAAAGCAGGAGGAAGGGTTTGATCTGAGAGTGGGGTCAGGAGTGTGAAGGTGAGGCACTGTGGGAAAGTGGATTTTGCAAAAATGGAGAGTGCGAGTTGGGTTTAGTAAAAAGGTGTGGATTGGTAAGCGGGAGAATGCTGATAAAGTGCCTTAAAGCCAATGGACAGAGGTTTATGTTTAATATGAAGATGAATGGCAGGTGTTTGAGGCATGGAGAGATGTTTTAGAAAGTGAATTCAAGCAGCAGAGTGAAGATGGACTGGAGAGGGGAGAGGCTGGAGGCAGGGAAGTCAGTGAGGAGTCTGTTACAGTAGTCAATCTGGGATATGATGAGTTCTTGACCCAGGGTGGCAGACAGGGGAAATGTTGAGGGGACAAAATCAACAGCACTTAGCAGCAGACTGAAAGTAAGAACAAGGGATGAAGGATAATGCTGAGGTTGCAGGCTTCAAAAACTGGAAGATTGGTGATGTTGCTGATTGTGATAAAGTGGAGAAGAGTAATTTGGGGCAAGAGGGTAGTGAGTAGAGTTTTTGACTTATTCAGCTTGAGGTGCTACCAAGCCATCTGTCTGGAGATTCTTTGCTGGCCAAAGGAAATGCAATATTTACATCTAGATTGATTAAAAGAATTAATAAACAAATATTCATTCATTCATTCATTCAATCGTATTTATTGAGCACTTACTGTGTGCAGAGCACTGTACTAAGTGCTTGGGAAGTACAAGTTGGCAACATATAGAGACGGTCACTACCCAACAACAGGCTCACAGTCTAGAAGGGGGAGACAGACAACAAAACAAAACATATTAACAAAATAAAATAGAATAGTAAATACGTACAAGTAAAATAGAGTAATAAATCTGTACAAACACATATACAGGTGCTCTGGGGAGGGGAAGGAGGTAGGGCGGGGGGGATGGGGAGGGGGAGAGGAAGGAGGTGGCTCAGTCTGGGAAGGCCTCCTGGAGGAGGTGAGCTCTCAGTAGGGCTTTGAAGGGAGGAAGAGAGCTAGCTTGGCAGATGTGCAGAGGGAGGCCATTCCAGGCCATGGGGAGGATGTGGGCTGGGGGTCGACAGCAGGACAGGTGAGAACGAGGCGCAGTGAGGAGGTTAGTGGCAGAGGAGCAGAGGGTGCGGGCTGGGCTGTAGAAGGAAAGAAGGGAGCTGAGGTAGGAGGGGGTGAGATGATGGAGAGCCTTGAAGCCGAGAGTGAGGAGTTTTTGCCTGATGCGTAGGTTGACTGGTAGCCACTGGAGATTTTTGAGTACCGTGGGAGTAGGGAAATTCAT
This sequence comes from Tachyglossus aculeatus, assembly GCF_015852505.1. NCBI lineage: Eukaryota > Metazoa > Chordata > Mammalia > Monotremata > Tachyglossidae > Tachyglossus > Tachyglossus aculeatus. Next base: position 95,872,494 of record NC_052069.1, read on the forward strand.
TTGTTCATTCATTCATTCAATCATATTTATTGAGTCCTTACTGTGTGCAAACTCTTGTATTAATAGTTTGGGAGAGTACACTATAACAGTATAACAGACACTTTTCCTGCCCATAATGAGCTTACAGTCCAGAGGAAGAGACAAACATCAATAGAAATAAACTAATTACAAATATGTACATATGTACTGTGGGGCCAAGGCAGGGATAAATAAAGGGAACAAGTCAGGGCAGAAGGGAGTGGGAAAATAGGAAAGGAAGGCTTAATCAGGGAGGGCCTCTAGGAGGAGATGTGCCTTCAATAAGGCTTTGAAGGTCGGGAGAGTAATTGCCTGTCAGATTTGAGGAGGGAGGGCAATCCAGACCAGAGGCAGGATGTGGGCGAGGGGTCAGCAGCAAAATAGATGAAATCAAGATACAGTGAGAAAGTTGGCATTAGAGGAGTAAAATGAATGGGCTTTGTTGTAGTAGGAGAGTAGAAAGGTAAGGTAAGAAGGGGAAAGGTGATTCAGTGCTTTAAAGCCAATGGTGAGGAGTTTTTGTTGATGAGGAAGTGGATGGGCAACTACTGAAGGTTCTTGAGGAATGGGAAAACACGATCTGAGCATTCTACTCCCAGCTCTGCCACTTGTCTGCTGTGTGACTTTGGGCAAGTCACTTCACTTCTCTGGGCCTCAGTTACCTCATCTGTAAAATGGGGATTAAGACCGTGAGCCCTACGTGGGACAACCTGATTACCTTGTATCTACCCCAGCACTTAGAACATTCATTCATTCATTCAATCATATTTATTGAGCGCTTACTGTGTGCACAGCACTGTACTAAGCGCTTGGGAAGTACAAGTTGGCAACATATAGAGATAATCCCTACCCAACAACGGGCTCACAGTCTAGAACGGGGAGACAGACAACAAAACAAAACATGTGGATGGGTGTCAAGTCATCAAAATAGAAATAAAGCTAGATGCACATCATTAACAAAATAAATAGAATAGTAAACATGTACAAGTAAAATAAATAGAGTAATAAACCTGTACAAACATATATACAGCGAGGCTCAGTGGAAAGAGCCCGGGCTTTGGAATCAGAGGTCATGTGTTCAAATCCCAGCTCCGCCAATTGTCAGCTGTGACTTTGGGAAAGTCACTTAACTTCTCTGTGCCTCAGTTACCTCATCTGCAAAATGGGGATTAAGACTGAGCCCCCACGTGGGACAACCTGATCACTTTGTAACCTCCCCAACGCTTAGAACAGTGCTTGGCACATAGTAAGCACTTAACAAATTCCATAATTATTATTATTATTATTATTATTATTATTATAGGCAGTGGGCTCAAGGCAAGGCATTTCATAGTATGGGGAAAATGTGGGCATGTTTAAAATCAGTGGAAGGGTGCTATCAGATAAGTGAGCTTTTGAAGGTGATGGTTAAGGAAAGAGGAAGGATGAGAGCAAGTGTTTCTAGGAGGTGAAAAGAAATGGGGTCAGAAGCCCAAGCAGAGGGAACAAGAGTGAGAGAGCGTTGAAAAGATGTTGTGGCACCTTTGAGGAGCTGGTACCTAAGGGTTTCAGTTTTGCTAACAAAGAAATTGACAAAGTCATCAGGGGCAAGAGGGGATGGAGGTGAGTGCACTAGGAATTTAAGGAGAATGTTAAAGGCCTTGAATAATTGGCAGGGGGGAATGGGCATGGGAGTTGATGAAGGAGGAGAAATAATGTTGCTGAGGTGAAAAAAGGTCAGAGTTATGAAATGGCTGACTGGTACCTGCATTTCCACCAACAGTACTTGGAAAATCCAAAAATTAAACTTCAAAAAAGAGTGCAGTTTAGTTAGGTGAGCAAAATAAAAATAGCCTAAAATCAATTATTCGTCAGTAGGCTATCCATGGAAGGGGCACTAAGATTCTGGACTGCTAGGGTAGAAAAGCAGTGTGGCCCGGTGGAAAGAGCATGGGCCTGGGAATCAGAGGACCCGGGTTCTAATCCTGCTCTGCCACTTGTCTATTGTGTGACCTTGGGCCTCAGCTCCCTCATCTGCAAAATGGGGATTCAGTACCAGCTCTCTCCTACTTGGACTATGAGCCTCATGTGGGATCTGGTTATCTTGTATCTACCCCAGCTCTTAGTACTTAAGCTCTTAACAGATATCTTAACTATTAGGGTAGCCAGTTCAAGATTCTGAGCAGAGTAGGACACCATCGGAAGCCCCTGCTTGTTCACTGTGTGCAGAGAATGTATCCGTTTACGCCCCTGCTTGTTCGCTGTGCACAGAGAATGTATCTGTTTACTTTTTTATTGCACTATTCCAAGCTTTTAGTACAGTGCTCTGCACATAGTAAGTGCTCCATAAATACGATTGACTAACTGACCAAGTGTTTGAATGTTAAACACTGGGACTGAGCTATCTCTCCCAGAAAAAAAAGACTCACATCCTTTTTTTTTTTTTTTATGGGACTAGCATCAGGAATTGGAGGTGTCCATTTTCTCTTTCTGAAGTTTTCATGTGCTAGGCAATGTCCTTTAGGCTTGAAATATCTCCTGGGGAAATTCTAAAATACAAGAGCCATCGTTGAGGTAGAATCTATTTGAAATGCTCTTTCTCTGGTTCAAGAGCATTAATTAACTTGCCAATACTATCCCAAGAGCTCCATTGGCATATTGATGAATGGTGATGATGGTACGCAAATAAGAGGTAAACAAAAAAAGAATGTTAATTTCAACCTCCATTAGATACCCATGCTGGGGGGAGGGGAAATCAATTGCTGACAAATGGAAAATGACAAAATCAGTAAAAAGGGACTTTTATTCTCAATTTCAATGCCTTGGCACACAATGGAGTCCAACAAATAAATATAAACCTAAAAAAAGCACACTTGATTGGGTCTATTTAAAAGGCCCTATCCGAGACTATGAATGCATGCACTGCTTATTTTTGGTGCTCAGAAACAATGTAATAGCTTATTTGCTTTCAAATAAGTATTTTTGTCTTCTAAAAGGTAATTATTTTGTGGTAGGAAGGCTTGGGCCCAATCTGAGATTTCGATAGTTATGTCTATGCACTCTGGAAGACAAACCTGTGTCCTTCAGCAGTTTTGAGATTCAATCTATCAGTGGTATTTACTGAATGCTTTCTTTGTGCAGAGTACTGTACTAAATGCCTGAGTGAGTACAATATATTTGGGTTAAAGTCGATGAGACATCAAGCAGACAGAGGTTTATGACTTGATGATAATGACTTTATGCTTCCATCACAGGCCCTGCTTTGGGGACCAATAGAGCACTGCTGTTTTCTCTCTCGGGTTTGAATTCACCTGTATTTTTGATTGCCACAGTCATTCTATTCAGATTGCTAAATTTTAAGCAGTTAGTTCTGTTATTTTCTCAACCTCGACTATATTTTCCATGATCTTGGAAGCAAAGTAATCAGTTTGGACACTGTCCCTGTCCCACCTGGGGCTTACAATCTAAGAAGAGGGTAGAACTGGCATTGAAGTCCCATTTTATGGATGAGGAAACTGAGACATGGGGAAGTTAAGTGACTTGCCCAAGGTCACACAGCAGACAATGATAGAGTGAGGATTAGGACCTGCCTCTTATTCCTAGGCCCGTGCTTTTTCCACTAGGCCACATTGCTTCCCTGTCACAATATACACTTTGCCCAAGACATATCAGTCTCCACTGGGTGGACATCTCACAGACTACCACCTTTACTTGAGCCAAACATCTGTTAGTGGAAGTCTAGCTTGCCCAATAATTGGAACAAAAGATGGAAGGCGGAAGATATTTGAAAAATAAGTATTGTACATAATTGTTACCAGCTAACCATCAGGGAAAGCGACACATTTAGAGAAGAAACTTTTAGAAAGAGGCAGAATCGAAACAACATCTGACACAGCAAGTAGCCAATGGATCAGCACCACAAAGGAAGATTTTTTTTGTGAGCAAAAGATGGAAGGTGTACATTGGTCTTTTTCAGCCACTCCCACACACAGGAAAAAAAAAATCTCACCTTGAGTAGTGTCATCTTTAAACAAACAGCAGTTCACTGCACATCTGATAAGCAGTTCATTGTATGATTAATGGTGGTGAATTTATTTTGTTTTCCAAATGAGTGCAAATTATATTTTCATTTTACTTTAGCTTTTTTATCTGATCTGTCCTCTATAGACTACTGGGGTCAAGAAACACATTTCTGAAACACTGGCATACATTTGTCTCCATAACTTTTAAAATAAGTTATACAAACGATATATTGCTATTTCACTGACCTTGAATAATTACTTTGTAAGACTTTCTGAGTTAGATTCTCTCCATGCATGGAGTGTGTTAGATGCTCTGTTGAGCTGCTGTAAATCCTTCAAGACACCAGAATAGCAATTAAGAAGAATTTTGACTTCTAGTTACTTGACAGAAAATTATATTCTTCACATGAGGCAGGTCTCGTCAATGCAGGTACATGGAATGCATACATCAGTTGTATTCTAAACAATAGCAGTCATCTGTGTGATCCTCCTATGTCTTTATGCAATCCTGCATAATCCAACTTCCCTCCTCCTTCCAAAAGTAGAGAAACAGATGCATTGTTTCTCTTCAAATCAACACAAATGAGTTTCCTCCCATTCTGATGCCTTGAGAGGTGTATCCCAGGACTACCAAACATAGGCCATTGGGAGAATTGTGCTTCTTCACCAGATGTTTCCACTTCACAGGTTTCTCCCTGACCATCAGTTCATTCACTTGTATTTATTGAGCACTTACTGTATGCAGAGTACTGTACTAAGTGCTTGAAATAGGACAATTCAACAATAAACAGAAACATTCTCAATTCAGCCAATTTTGTGATGCACTGACTCTTTTGGATAGGAGGATACCAAGAACAGCTTCAGAAATTTGGCCATTCTGAGGCAGGCAAAAATTTGCCCTATCCCTTGCTGTTCAATATGATGCTGTTACACTTTGCTGCACTCTCAGCAGTGTTACGTATGGACATCATACTCCCCATTTTGCAGAAGTTCAATGATTGAAACAAAAGGTGGAAGTAGGAACATGATTGAAAAATAAGTATTGTGCATAACTGTTAACAGCTAAGCATCAGGAAAAGAATGACCCATTTAGAGAAGAAACGTTTCTCAAGGGGCAGAACTGAAACAGCATCCAGTACAGCAAGTAGCCACTTGAGTATGGCTGAAGCTAGAGTGTTTTTCTGTCAGTACTCTGGATCCCTGGCCCTTGTTCCAGAGCCATAGTGCTCCCTATACAGGTCTCTGCTAACATGAGTGTCTCTTCCAATGGGGAGACTGAGGCTGGGCAAGTTCTTTTCCTACCTATGCGGCTGCCTGGTAAATGCCCTCTCTAATCATTCTCCTGGAAGTGAATATCTCTCTTGTGTACCATCACTGGTCCTGAGGGGTATTATTCATCAATCAACCAACCAATCGATGCCATTTATTGAGTACTTACTGCGTGCAGAGCACTGTACAAAGTGCTTGGTACAAAGTACAATATTATTATATATGTTAGGTTATATGTTATGTGTTGTATTATAGCAAGCATCATTATCATTCCCCTCTCAGGGTTGCACCTGGAGAGTTTCCAGTACTCTACCAGCCTCAACTATGGTAGGGAGAGTCAAGCAGAGGCACACCCATTCCATTCCTAACTTGTCTATTGGCTAGTAAGTGGAAGACAGTCTACAAGTCAAAACTCGCCTGTGCTGGGTAGCAGTGTCATGGGAGAGAGTCGAGGGCAAAGACTCAAGTTACTGCGTGGAAGGAGGCAATGGTAAACCACTTACATATTTTAACCAATGAAACTCTATGGACACACTACCAGAACAATTGCTGATGGAGGTGGGGCATTCTTGGAGAGATGTGTCCATGGCCTTGCTATGGGTGAGAGATGACTAGATGGCATAAGACAAGGCAAGACCATTATTATTACCTGGGAAAGGGGTCAGCAGTGAGATTGAGAAGCTGGTTGAATGCTTTAAGGGCAATGATAAGGAATTTCTGTTTGATGTGGAGATGGATGGGCAATCACTGGAAGTTATTAAGGAATGGGAAGATGTGGACTTCACCTTTTTTTAGAAAAATGATCCGAGGAGTAGAGAGAATCAATCAATCTTATATATCGAGCACTCACTCTGTGCAGAACACTGTATTAAGCATATGGGAGAGTACAACAGAATTAGCAGGTACGTTCCCTGCCCATAGTGAGCGTATAGTCTAGAGGGGTAAGGACTTGAATAGGAAGAGACAGAAACCAGTGAGGCTAGTAAGGAGGCTGATTCAGTAGTCAATGCAGGATGTAATAAGTGCTTGGATCCACATAGTAGCAGTATGGATGGAGAGGAAAGGATAGATTTTAGTGATGTTGTAAAGATAGAACTGACAGGATTTGGTGACAGATTTAATATGTGGATTGAATGAAGGAGATAAGTCTAGGGTAATGTCAAGGTTATGGGCTTGAGAGATAGTGATGGGAAAGACAGAGGGAGGACAAGAATGACAAGGAAAATGAGGAATTCTCTTTTGGACAAGGTGAGTTAGAGTTATTGGTGGGATATCCAAGTAAAGGTGCCCTGAAGGCAGGAGGAAATGTGAGATTGCAGTGAAGGAGAGAGGTCCGGGCCGAAGAGGTAGATCTGGGAATCATCCACATAGAGATGGTAGTTGAAGCCACGGGAGGGGATGAGTCGTCCAATGGAGTGGGCATAGATGGAGAATAGAAGTGAGGTGGTGGGGCAGAGTTAAGCCTTGAGGGACTCAGAGGAGCCTGCAAAAAGATTGAGAAGGAGCAGCCAGAAAGTATAAGCTACCCACCCAAAAATAATTAACCTCCAAAACACTCATTGTATTTTGGCTATTATTTTCTTCCTGTGAAAAAATTGATCGACCACGTACTAGAACCCACACAGGATATATGAAGCCATCTCTGCCCTGCCCTCACAGAGCACTGAGTCCAAAGAAAAATCAGCACCTGATTTAGCAAAGTGTTAGAATTTGTCATTTCAATAGCACTATTTAAAAATGAGGCAATCCTGTGATCATCTACTTCTAGACTCTTTAGCTCGACTATCACCTTAGTGATGGCAATTAGCTATTTGAAACTCCCGCACATGCATCGGGAACTTCTGACCAGTCAACAACCATTGTGCAGCAACATTTGAGTAGCAGCCAACAAGACTAGGAGATAACTAGTGGTGGGAAGAAAAGTTGAGTGTCACCCCAGCTCTGCAGGGGGCCTGGTAATCCTCTGGGGGTGTGGGGCTCCCTTAGCCAAGTCTTTCATGAATGTTCCTGCCTCTCTTCTCCCAGGTTTTCCTGGGCTTTCCTCTCCTAACCTCTGGTTGTCCCTTCTGTAGCTGCTGTCAGATTCACAGCAGCTGTCAGAGAAGCAGTATTGCTTAATGAATACAGCACGGTCCTGGGAGTCAGAAGAATCCAGGTTTTAATCCCAGTTCTGCCACATGTCTGCTGTGTGACCTTAGGCATGTCACTTAATGTCTCTGTGCCTCAGTTACTTCATCTGTAAAATGGGGATTAGTATTGTGAGTCCCATTTGGGACAGGGACTGTGTCCAACCTGATTTGCTTGTATTTACTCCAGTGCTTAGAACAGTACCTGGCACATAGTAAGCACTTAAAAAGTACCACAATTATTATTATTACTATTATTCGCAGCAGCTCCCACCAAAAGCTTTTCCAAAACTACCACCACTGACACTGCTGCTCCCCAGTAATTTATGGGGCATCTAACATAGTAAAAATGCCGTTTGTTCTTATTTAATTCTCAGACTTATTCTAATCATTTTTAGACAGATTCAGAGGAAATGAAGAAACATTATCGAAGTTCAGTAAAATTTCAGGTAACATGCATGTTATTCCCAAATTACTCACCTGAGTAGTTTATTACCCTTTCCAGGGTGAATGATGAATAGGCATTTCTCCAGGATGCTGTCTGTTCACAGAGTCAACAAGGCTAGGAACTCAATAAGTGGATGCCACCAAGATTGGTTTAATGAAAATGAGTTAGGGATTAATGCAGCAACACAGCTGAATGTTGAGAAATGACTGAGGGGCACAGACCAGTCTCATGGACTGCAGTCAAAAAAAGGGTGGCTTTTTCATTCATTCAGTCATATTAATTGAGCACTTACTGTGTGCAGAGCACTGTACTAAGCACTTGGGAAGTACAAGTCGGCAACATATAGAGGCGTTATTTCAACCAGTTGTTTCCAGAGCTGAAAACAGTGAGATCCAATCCTTGCATGTAAATGTGACTGAAGACTGCACATAAAAACAAATCTTTACCACACTAAAGCGGCTGGTCCCATTCAGATCTCAACTGTTTTCAAGCTTGCTTCTTGGAATCCCAACTTCTAAAAAGTCTTTGGCGGTGGAAAGTACCCTCTTTCCTGATTGCTGCCCCCTACATAAGCCTGCCTGCTACATTGATCTCCTAATTATCCACTGCTATCTCGGTATGTTTGAGATTATGTTTCACTATACCTATAAGTAATTTATTCCACCCAACTGGATTGCATGGTCCATGTTTCAGTCCAGAATATGGCTGCTGCTTGGGTATTTTTTTTGTCATTCATTCTCCTCACAAGTTCACCCAGCCTAGAAGAGTAGAGATTGTTAATCCTGTATCAATGAGTCACACCCATATTAATTAATGTCCCCAGCAGTGGCTTCATCTTCAAAAATAAATGACTCTATGTCAGTAATGATGAGTTGACCAGAGATCTAGTCCAAATTTTCACATCTCTCTACTGAAAATATTGCTAAATGTGTATACACTCTTCATTCAGAGATGATTGTCATCCTAACAGCTCTAGTTTAAATTCATTTTAAAAAGTCATTAAGAAATAAATCTGTGTAATCTTCAAATTGGACAATCAATGCCCAAATAAATTCCGTGTGGGCAGTGAATGTGTCTACCAAATCTGTTATATCGCATTCTCCCCAGCACTTAGTACAATGCTCTGCACACAATAACTGCTCAATAAAAGCAATACATTGATTGATTGAATGAAAGCTGACTGTGAAATGAAAATATAACCCAAAACTAAAATATCAGGGCCTCGTGGGCCTGAGGGGGTCCCTCAGGGACTTCAAAATGGATTTTATTTTTGCTAGCCAATATTTTGAAAATACCAAGTGTACCCCAAGATACAGCCATGAAGTATTCCTTGGAAATGTGGCTGAATTTTGAACAGCTTTATTGTGAAGCATGCTTTTCCCATTACATGTTGTAGCTTCGGAATATGTTCCAAAACCTCTGTAAAAATAATATGGCATTCCTTTATGTTCTATATACTGTTACATAATTCATTAATAAGCTGCCATTTGGTCTTTGTTAAAATAATCCAGAGCAAAACACCACAACTTCAACTGAAGGAGCAGTTATTATTAGGAATCTTTACAGGAGGCTGCAACTTTAGGGAAAAATTTATCCAAGTAATATTAAACAACAGCCTTCTTATTGTCTTCACAACATGCCTTAAATCAATCAATCAATCAATCAATCGTATTTATTGAGCGCTTACTATGTGCAGAGCACTGTACTAAGCGCTTGGGAAGTACAAATTGGCATCACATAGAGACAGTCCCTACCCAACAGTGGGCTCACAGTCTTAAAGCGGACCAACTCTTTCTGATCACTTCTTCATACCTTTCAACTCCTTTCTTTCTATCTTATCTTCTTCAATCATTTTTTATGAAGTTTAGCTGGCAGTGGGAAGACCATCATTTCATCATCTGCTTTGACTTCTAGCAATAATGCATTGGATTTTGGAGGTGTAGAACAATAATGGCCATATCTCCAGGTTGTGAGATTTGAGGGGAGGCTTTAGCCTGGGTTAAGGCATTAAACCATAATGTCTGTGGCTATATGTCTTAAGAATCAAGGAGTAACTGTAGCCTGGGGCATGCCTGTACTGATAAAATGTGTTGTCAATACATGTTATGCCATAAGTTAAGGACCTATGACGATTCAACCCCATAGTCTTTTGGTGAGCCAATTCCCATTGAATTTAGGGCCTAAAAAGTAGAAAATCCCTCAGTTTTTGATGCACAAAATGTTTGTGTGAGCAGGACATGATACAAAGAGGGGTTCTTGTTTTCATAGTGATAATGCAACTTGTCAGTGACTCAAAACATTGTACTGAGAGATGTTGGGAGGAAGAATCTTTAGGCAGTAGATAACTGCCCAGTGAATATTAAATTCACTTACAAACACAAAAGCACGCGAATCCATGTTAATGAACTGTTTTACCAACCAAACTGTGTTCTTCCAACAGCTTGATCTGGCATCAGTAATACCATTCGATGTTCTTTACCTCTTCTTTGGATTTAACCCAATGTTTAGAGCAAATAGGCTATTAAAGGTAAGGCAGCCAATGGTTCATTGTTATTTCTGCTTCCCTACAAGAAAATATTTTGGAACACCGTAGAGATCTAATTAGACATTCTAATTCAACTCGCTGTTCTAAAAATTCTCACCTACCTCCAGCTCTCCATGAAAGTCAAGAAAAAGTCATAGAAAAACTACCTTGGTTCCACTGATGTGATTACATTTCTGCCCATGGTGTTTATTCTTCATTTTGGATGGGCAATTTTAGTATTACAGGTTAGAGTGCTTTCCGAATGTCCAACTACAGTCATTAATATTTGACCCTTTTTAAGGCATAATTGCTTATGTTTGTCCTCGCCTACTGGCCTGTTTAAAGAAAAGATCAATTCCTTTTGCATTTGCCTGTAAAATGCCTTCCAGAGAAGGCCCCAAGAAATAAATAATTTCATTAACTGATAATCCTACAGAGACCCCTTAAAAGGAAACAGTGGCTGTAGCCACACGACTTTGGATCATTGTTAGCACCTTTTTCCTGATGAAGCCAAGGTTTGGTGCAAAAATGAGCTCATTAACCCTCCTGCCATCCCTGGGAGGTTGTGAAACATTGAAAAGCTGCCTAGGGGCACTGAGAAACTCCAAAGTGCCCATCAATCAGGATTCAGGGGAGGGAGCTGTGGCTTGAGTGAGTTTGTATGGCATTCCTACCAATCAATGCTGCCAGCTCAGGGACCTTCCTCACCACATTCCCAAATCCAAGGGCCATGGAAAAATAATAAATAAATATTTGTGGCATTTACTAAGCACTTCCTATTTTCTAAAGGCTGGGTGAGGCACAAGATTTTCAGATCAGACCCAGTCCCTGTCCCACACAGAGCTCACAATCTATCCTATCACCATTTTACAGGTGAGAAAACTGAGGCCCAGAGGTTCTGAGGTTCTGTCACTTGCCCAAAGTCAAACAGCAGACTTAGTGGATAGAGCACTGGGAGTCAGAAGGGCCTGGGTTCTAATCCCAGCTCCTCCACTTGTCTGCCTTGGACAAGTCACTTCACTTCTCTGTACCTCAGTTACCTCATCTGGAAAATGGGGATTTAGACTGTTAGCCCAATGCAGGACAGGGACTGTGTCCATCCTGACAATCTTGTACCTACCCCAGCACTTAACAAATGCCATTTAAAAACAAAAAACAAAAAAAAAACCCAAGTCTCCTGATTACAAATCCAGTTCTCTTTCCACTAGGCATCACTGCCTTCTTATGCTGTTCTAAGAAAACTGAGGCATTAGATAGCTATGGGTTGGTTGGATGTTAAGGCTTAAAGTTTACTTCATAAGTCAGGTGAAGTCCTATTTAACAGTAGTAGTCCTAGTAGTAGTAGTAGCAGCAGTGGTAGTATTTATTGAGTGCCTTCTTGGTGCAGTACAACCCTATGAAACACTTGGGACCTAAACTGCCTTCTCAGAGGTCACCAATGACATCCTTCTCACCAAATCCAATGGCTCCTACTCTGTCCTATTCCTCCTCAACCTCTCAGCTACCTTTGCCACTGTCGACCATCCTCTTCTCCTCAGCACATTGTCCAACCTTGGCTACATGGACTCTGTCCTCTCTTGGTTCTCCTCTTGTCTCTCTGGCCTTTCATTCTCAATCTCCTTCGCGGGCTCCTCCTCCTCCCATCCCCTAACTGTAGGGGTCCCTCAAGTGTCAGTTCTTGGTCCCCTTCTGCTCTCCATCTAAACTCACTCCCTTGGTGAACTCATTCACTCCCAAGGCTTCTACTATCATCTCTATGTGGATGATACCCAAATCTACATCTCCTCTCCTGTTTTCTCTCCCTCCCTCCAGGCTCATATCTCCTCCTGCCTTCAGGATATCTCCACCTGGACGTCCACCTGCACCTAAAACTCGACATGTCTTAGATTGAGCTCCTTTATCTTCCTTCCCAAGCCCTGTCCTCTTCCTGACTTTCCCATCACTGGGGACAGCACTACCACCCTTGTCTCACAAGCCCACAACCTTGGTGTCATCCTTGACTCTGCTCTCTCATTCACCCCACACATCCAATCCATCACCAAAACCCACCAAAACCTACCGGTTTCACCTTCACAACATTGCCAAGATCTGCCCTTTTCTCTCCATCCAAACCTCTACCTTGTTAGTACAATCACTCATCATATCCCAACTGAATTACTGCATCAGCATCCTTTCTGATCTCCCAACCTGCTGTCTCTCCCTGCTTCAGTCTATACTTCACTATGCTGCCCAGATTATCTTTCTACAGAAGCGCTCTGGGCATGTCACTCCCCTCCTCAAAAATCTCCAGCGGTCACCTAGCATGAAGCAAAAACTCCTCACTATTGGCTTCAAAGCTCTCCATCACCTTGACCCCTCCTACCTCACCTCCCTTCTCTCCTTCTACAGCCCAGTCCACACACTCCGCTCCTCTGTTGCTAACCTCCTCACTGTGCCTTGTTCTCACCTGTCCCGCCTTTGACCCCTGGCCCACATCCTACCTCTGGCCTGGAATATCCTCCCTCCTCTCAACTGCCAAACTAGCTCACTTCCCCCCTTGAAAGCCTTACTGAAAGCTCACCTCCTCCAGAAGGGCTTTCCAGCCTGAGTGCCCATTTTCCTCTGCTCCTCCTCCCCTCCCCATCGCCCCTCCTTCCTCCTTCTGCTCTACCCCCCTGCCTCACAGCACTTGTGTATATATTTTCATATTTATTATTCTATTTATTTTATTAATGAGGTGCATATATCCATAATTCTATTTATTTTGATGCTATTGATGCCTGTCTACTTGTTTCGATATTTGGCTGTCACCCCCTTCTAGACTGTGAGCCCGTTGTTGGGTAAGGATTGTCTCTATCTGTTGCCGAATTGTACTTTCCAAGCACTTAGTACAGTACTCTGCACACAGTAAGCGCTCAATAAATACGATTGAATGAATGAATGAAAAGTACAAAACAAGCAGTGGCACATTCCCTGTGCAAAAGCAATCTATTCTCTCATGGGGTGAGAAAAATAGCGTAGTAGTTGGAGAAGGGCATGAGAGTCAGAAAATTATGAGTTTAAATTCTGGCTCTGCCACTTGTCTGCTGTGTGACTTTGGACAAGTCACTTCACTTTTCTGTACCTCAGTTACCTCATCTGTAAAATGGGGATCAAGAGTGGGAGCCCCATGTGGGACAGGGACTGTGTCCAATCCAATTTGCTTGTATCTACCCCAGCACTTAGTACAGTGCCTGGCACAGAGTGAGTGCTTAACAAATACCATAATTATAATTATTATTATCATCAGTCAAAAAAATTGAATGTCTAATTGAAGAAATGCGTATAGTTAAGTGCAGAGGATGAGTATAGATAGGAACATAAATACTAGAGATGCATGATGGGCTTGAGGAGACTCTCCCCTTCCTCTCTCCCCAGGCAGCCCCAAAACAACAGTTCCTGGGATCCACCTCATCTGGATGTGTAATATCAGGGTAACTGGGGCCCAGTGAACTATAATGTGAAGCTCTGGGAGAAAGCTAGAAGGAGGGACAGGACAGAATGGGTTGCAAATCTGTGATGCAAGTCACCATTTATTCCATAATGTGCAGGGCCTAGAGCAATCCCAAATCCAAAAGTGCATGGTCATTTTGTCACAGCCAAGGGTACCATTTTAGGGAACCTCCCTCTAAGTGCCGGGTTAGGAGAAGGAGCATGGTATAGTGGATAGAGCACGGGCCTGGGAGTCAGAAGGTCATGAGTTTTAATCCCGTCTTCGCCACTTCTCTGCTGTGTGACCTTGGGCAAGTCACTTCACCTCTCTGGGCCTCAATTACCTCATCTGTAAAATGGGGATTGAGATTGTGAGATTGAGTAGGACAGGGACTTTGTCCAACCCAGTTCGTTCACCCCAGTGGGGTATGAGTGACTAGTCGGAGGACAGAGGACAGAGTTGTGAGCAGGGGTATTGCAATACCCTGGTAGGGTCAAAGGAAGAAGGACTCGAAAGGGACAAGTCACCAGAGCAGAAAGGCAGGAAAGTGGCTGTCCACCCGTTCCTGCCAGTGGGGTATGAACAGCCCCATCCCATCTCCCACTGCAGCCTTTATTTCAGCTTCAAACAATCAGACTCACAGGGAATGTAACAGTTTAACAGCAATGTCCTGTTTATTTGTTTACTCGGTTTGCTTGAGCAGGAACTCCTGATAAACTGTCTTGTTTACAGGAACTTCTTGCTCAATACTGATAAGATGTAGTCCTTGGTCAAAATGGAGTCACTTAGGCTAAGTCCTTGAGAATAATGGAGTAATCTAGGCTAAGAATTCCTAACAGCCACTTGTCTGCTTTGTGACCTTGGGCAAATTACTTCACCTCTCTGGGCCTCATTTACCTCATCTGTAAAATGGGGATTGAGATTGTGAGATTGAGTAGGACAGGGACTTTGTCCAACCCGATTTGCTTGTATCCGCCCCAGTGTATAGTACAGTGTCTGGAACATGGTAAGCACTTAACAAATGCCATTATTATTAATATTAATTACAATATTATTATTATTATCCTAAAGGAAATTGAGGACTGCAGAGGCTCAGAAAACAGTCACTCATTGCCAAATAACAGAAGTGGGAGTTAAGGTTCAAAAACCCTTCTTTAAACATGCATCCTAAAGTACCCCAAATTTCAATCACCTTTTTCTATGAATTGAAATTTTTTTCCTTTTTTCTCCACATCAAAATCATGATGATGATGATGGTATTTGTTAAGCCACTTAATATGTGCCAAGCACTGTTCTAAGCACTGGGGTAAATGCAAGGTTATCAGGTTGTCCAACATGGGGCTCATCATCTTAATCCCCAGTTTTACAGATGAAGTAACTGAGGCACAGAGAAATTAAGTGGCTTGCCCAAAGTCACACAGCTGACAAGTGGCAGAGGTGGTATTAGAACTCATGACCTATGACTCCCAGGCCAGGCTCTTGCCATTAAACCATGCTGCTTCGAGTTATTTTCAGAGGCATTCTCATCACATCCATAGAATTAAAATCATGCCATTTTTGTCTGCTTTATATTTCCTGTTGTTTTTGCTGTTGTTTTTGTTGAAGGTTTGATTATTTTTAAACAATCGGAAAATGTGGTACAGGAAATATTTTAAGTTGGTCACCAGTTATTTGAGCTATTTCAAAAACAAAATCCAAATAATACTGTTGGAAAAGACTGTCTTGAGAGTGCTCCCAGATCTCCTATCCAATAGGATCAATCAATCAGTCAATCAATGGTATTTATTGAGTGTTTACTGTGTGCAGAGCCCTTATACTAAGCACTTAGGAGAGCACAATACAACAGAGTTGGTAGACATGTTCCCCATCACAATAATTTTAACATTCTAAATCTCAATCATGGGTGTTTTCCCCACAAGAGAATAGATCTTTGATCAAGGTTTCTGAGTCACTCCCCCAACATAAACCCATGGAGGTTTCCATTATTGGCTGTTGCCCTCATAATCGATTAATATTTACTGAGAAACCCCTAGGTACAAACATTCTCTCAGCACACATCAGATTGTCGCTGTGCATAGAAACACACCCAAAGGAGAGAGATGTTGTAAAGACAAAAATCATTATTATTTGCCTAAAGTCTCCTAAACCAAACCAAAACAGAATCATTAGAGCTAGTCTAGAGACTCTATGTTAATGATCAAGGACTGCAACGATCAATGGGGATGGGAAAGAGAGAAGAGTGGTCCGGAAGAGAGTCATCCAGGGGTCCTTGGGGCAGGAGACAGAGATAGGCTCAGTGGGAAGCCCAGGTTTTTAGGGTTCTCCCTGACTCCCTGCATCCCTTCATGTCTCCCAAATCCCCTCTACTTCCCTGAGCTTCCTCAGGGCCATCCACTCATGGCCCTGCTTGCTCATCCTTAGAGAGGCCAGAAGCATGGATGTTGATTCATCAGAAATTCTTTAAAGCAGGTGAACAATACCCCCACCTCCTTGCTGAACTTATTGAATGAATGGGCAGATGGTACATTAGCATAGCTGTAGATCCAGAAATAACATTCTCGAGCTGATGGGTTGGGTGGGGATGTCCACCTGAAAATGGGGGCGGGAAAGCTGGGGGAGATGGCCCCAATCAGCCCGCATCATGCCTACCCTGGGCTGCTTGTGGTGGCCCTTGCTCTCCTTGCAACTGTAACCTCTCACTGGGGGTGGGAAGAAGGAGAGGGCAACCCCGTCTCTCCACAGGGTCTGCATGCTGATTGTTCATAAATCTACTGAACTGGTTGTTTCCTCCTGCTGCTTCCCATTCCTGCAGCATAGCCTAGAGGATAGAACACAGGTCTGGGTGTCATAAAATCATGCATTCTAATCCCAGCTCCTCCATTTGTCTGCTGCATGACCTTGGGGAAATCATTTCAGTTCTCTGGGCCTCAGTTACCTCATCTCTAAAATGAGGATTGAGACTGTGGGCCTCATATGGAACAGGGACTATGGCCAACCCTACTTGCTTGTATCCACCATAGAACTTAGAACAATGCCTGGCACAAGAAAAGTGCTTCGCACATAGTAAGCGCTTAACAAATACCATCATCATATTTTTTTCTCTTTTGTTAGGAAAGCAACTGCTGTGATTTCAGGGTTGCACTCAGCACACTTACTCCCCCTTTGACTCTCACAGAGACCCAAGGGCCTGAAGCAGCAGGAGCAGGGGTGAAGAGAAACAGCTCTTCCTGGTGCCACTGTCCTCACCGGTTTCCAGAGCTCATGTTTCAGGGCTGCAGGGCCCCTCCTTGCTGAGTGTAGTTCAAACTCTATGGAGCTAATGGTGGTTTGAAGGAGCAGGGGTAGTTTCTGGCCCCTCTTACTCTGGCTGCTGCTTCTGCACTGTTTCTTGCTACCCTCTAGATTGTAAGCTCATTGTGAGCAGGGAATGTGTCTGTTTATTGTTATATTGTACTCTCTCAAGTGCTTAGTACAGTGCTTTGCACACATAAGCTCTCAGTAAATGACAATGAATAAATGAATAGGTTCCCCAGGTTCTCAGATCATCAGGGAACCCAGCAAGAAACAGACTGTAACCAGCAAGAGCTGCTCCTGCCATTGCCCCTAACAATAATAATAATAATAACAATAATAATAATAATAATAATAATGGTATTTGTTAAGTGCTTACTATGTGCCAGGCAATATAACTAAGTGTTGGAGTGGATAGTAGGCCACTCCCAGTGATTTGTTCCCTAGTTCTGTTCTGTTCTCTTTTCTTTCTCCCTCCCTCTTTCTCGATTTCTCTCCATCTCTTATATTTTACCTGTTAAAGACAAAGTTAAAATCATTTCATAAAATGGACTCAGGTTAAAACCCAGCCCTGGACAATTCTGAGAAGCTCCATGGTCTAGTGGATAGAGCAGAGGTCTGGAAGTCAGAAAGACCAGGGTTCTAGTCCCAGATATGCCACTTCTCTACTCTGTGACCTTGAGCAAGTCACTTCACGTCTCTGTGCCTCAGTTACCTCATCTGGAAAATGAGAATTAAGAAAATGAGCCCCTTGTGGGAAATGGATTGTGTCCAACCTGATCAACTTCTATCTACCGTAGTGCTTAGTAGAGCGCCCGGTATGGAGTAAGCACTTAACAAATGCCAAAAAAAATGTCACAGAAAGCAACTTTGGATAATAATATTAACAATACATATAATAATAATTGTGATATTTGTTAAGCATTTTCTATGTATGCCAAGCACTGTACTAAGTGCTGGGGTGTATACCAGATAATCAGGTCATACATAGTTCCTACCCCATATGGCAGACCCCTGTCCCAGACGGGGCTCACCGTCTTAATCCCCATTTTACAGATGAGGGAACTGAAGCCAGAGAGGTTAAGTGACTTGCCCAAGGTTTCACAGCAGAAAAGCGGCAGAGCAGAGATTAGAACCCACTTCCTCTGACTCCCAAGCCTGTGCTCTTGCCACTAGGCCATGCTGCTTCTCCACAGCTGACTGGCAAGAAATTTCGGGTACCTAGCTGTTGGTACAATTTCAAGCCACTTGCGTAGCTCTATATAATCAGGGAACCTTGAAGGGTGTGTTTATTCATTCTTATTTTCTAGCATCATTTCATATTTCTAGCCACAGGGTAGAAATCAGATGGAGAGAAGTTTTAGGATTCAGGAGTCAGGTCGCAGGTAGTGCTGGAAGAAAACCGCTTTGGAACATAATCATGTCGAACATTTGAACCAAACGTTTAAGAAGACATGCTAATAAAAAATGAAAAAATGAAAAATCCATCATTTTTGAAGCATATAACAAGAAAAGCAAATTCCATTTTAAATATAAGGACCTGTATATATAACTAGTTCATGATTGGATTTCTTTTTGTTTCCTTTCTGTTCAGTACAACACATTTTTTGAATTCAACGATCGCCTGGATGCCATAATGGATAAAGCATATATCTACAGGTAAAATATAGTGTAACTGAGATTCTTGGGAAAAGAATAGAGTGGTCCACCCTATCTGTCAGTCTCCCCAAGACAAGCAAAAAGATGTTGGAGGGATGGATGCAATGACACTGGGTTTGCCTCACTTTCCTTCATGGGCTTATTCATTTTTAAATGAAATGTAAGTCAAAAAATGTCCCATCTGGGGACTGTGTTGCGTTCTGAAGAGTTAACTGATCTCACCTGCTGATACAAAGAGAACCCTTTTGCAAGATTATCCTGGTGGCTCTACCACCTCATGACAACCATAACCTCAAATATATTCTGTCCCAGATTTGAATGGGTCTTGAAACATCAACAGTATTTATGGAGCACTACTGAGTGCAAAGCATGTAGTAAGCTCTTGGGAGAGTACAGTGCAACTGAGTTGTAGACATTTCCTGCGCACAACAAAAGGGGTCTCCAGTCACACTGAATAGTACCTGAGCACCCACAAGTACCCTACCACTTTTTCTCAGGTCTCCAGGTCAACAATCATGATTTCTGAGACAGAGAATAATAATGGTGTGTGTTCAGCACTTATTGTGTGCTAACCATGGTACTAAGCACTGAGGGAGACAGAAAATAATTCGATTGGATACAGTCCCTGTCTTATAAGGGGCTCATAGCCTAAGGGAGAGGAAGGACAGGAATCGAATCCCCATTTTACAGGTGAGGAAACTGAGGCACAGAGAAGTTGTTACTTCCTCAAGGTCACACAGCAGGTAAGCCGCAGAGCTGGGATTAGAACCCAGGTCTCCTGACTCTCAGGTATGCGCTCTGTCCACCCATCCATGAAATAGCAGCGACTCTAAAGATCAAGCCTTTCAAGGAGGTGACTCCTGCCATCTGCAAGCAGGAGGAGTGTCAGTCTGAAAAAAGTTTAAAGCCAGGAAATAGGCAGTGGCACCAAAGAAAGGAGCTCCACTGAAAACCCCACTGGAGAAAAAAATACCAGATATGCAAGTTTTCAATTCTAACACAAGTACTGAAATTGTGGAAATTGTGGTTCTTCACAGAGTCATTCGGACGACCGGATACCTTCTGTTCACTCTGCACATTAATGCGTGTATCTATTACTGGGCTTCAGACTATGTAGGTATTGGCAGTTCCAAGTGGGTGTATAGTGGTGAAGGGAACAGGTAAGTCTATATTTCAGAGACTGGCCTTAATTGGTTTTCTCAGCTTCTCTTCCTTTTTACTACTGTTTGGATAGCTAACTTTTAGCAGCTCTACTGCTGATAGTTAGTAATGAATGATGCTAATTATTTGGAAGGCAGGTGCATGAGTAATTAGCTCACTACTCTCAGTTTTATGGGTTTATGACTCAGCTATAACCACTGACTTAATTAAACATTTAGAAAGGAACAAGGGTCATAAATTAAGCTTGCCAATTAGGCCTGTTTGCTCAAGGCTTAGAGGCTCACTGGAAAAGATCTGTGAAGAAGAACAGGGCCTAAGTAGTCTCTAGTAGGATGCCACTGGATTGTTGAAGAGAGATTTTTTACCTTATTGAAGCATAAGGGTAGCAGACTTTCAAAAGGCTCTGCTTGCTTTCCACTCCAGTGAAGGACCACAGCAAGTCTATTTCAAGGCAGATCTCCGAAGGGGAAGTGCAAGTATTGACATGCAGTATCCTGGGCAGTCCAGTAGCTGCAGAGAGGATGGCAATTATCGAGTTAAGTGCAAGCATTGACATGCGCTGAGCCCGGCAATTGCAGGGAGAATGGTAATTATCCAGTGATGAAAGAAGGTAATCACCGGACAACATTAAGCAGTGCTTGCTTGCTATTTGAGGAAGTATTCTTCCCCATGCTGTGATTCCACGTGATTCCCATAAGAACCTTAGGCCAAGAAGATGCCATTCTGGATTTTCCTCGCCTTTCACTAATAGCACAGAGGAAGGCTAAGAGCAGACACAGTTCCCAGCCAAAGGAAGGGTCTTAGCCCCTTCCACCAGCTTGGCTGGAATATGTAGACAGCTGTAAATTAGTTGTGGTCAGGGAATGTCCCTGTTTATTGTTATACTCTATTCTCATAAGAGCTTAGTACAGTGCCTTGCACACAATAAGCATTCAATAAATACGACTGAATGAATAAACACATAGATGGTCCTGTCTGGAATGGCTGAGGTCTGCACTCAGGCCTGCTAGAATACATGCTTGAATTACACAATTTGGAGATAACATAATTCTTTTAATAGTATTTAAGTGCTCACTAGGCATCAGCCACTGTACTAAGTGCTGGGGTAGATACAAGATAATCAGGGTGGACATAGTCCATGTGCTACATGAGGCTCACAGTCTTAATCTGCATTTTACAGATGAGGGAATAGAGGCACAGAGAAGTTAGGTGACTGCCCAAGATTACAGAGTAGATAAGTGGTTGAGGGGGGTTAGAACTCAGGTCCTCTGAATCCCAGTGCCACACTCTTCCCACTAGGCCATGATTATTTATAGTTCAGTTATAGTTCATTTAGTTCATCACTAAATCCTGATGTTTCCACCTTCACAACATAGCTAAAATCCGCCCTTTTCTCTCCATCCAAGCTGCTACCATGTTAATACAATCACTTATCCTATAATAATAATAATAATAATAATAATGGCATTTATTAAGCACTTACTATGTGCAAAGCACAGTTCTAAGCGCTGGGGAGGTTACAGGGTGATCAGGTTGTCCCACAGGGGGCTCACAGTTTTCATCCCCATTTTACAGATGCGGTTATCCTATCCCGACTTGATTACTGTATCAGCCTTCTTGTTGACCTCCCAGCCTCCTTTCTCCAATAAATACTTCACTCTGCTTCCTGGATCATTTTTTGGCAAAAACGTTCAGGACATGTTTCCCCACTCCTCAAGAAACTCCAGTGGTTGCCATCCACCTCTGAATCAAACAAAAACTCCTCACAATTGTCTTTAAAACATGCAATCACCTTGCTCCCTCCTACATCACCTCACTACTCTCCTATTACAACCCAGCCCTCACACTTGCTGCTCTAATGCTAACCTTCTCACAGTACCTTAATCTTGTCTATCTTGTCATCGACCCCTCACCCTCAGCCTCCCTCTGACCTGGAATGCCCTCCCTGCTCAAATCCAACAGACAATTACTCTCCCCGCTTCAAAGCCTTATTGAAGGCACATCTCCTCCAAGAGGCTTTCTCTGACTAAGCCTTCCTTTCCTCTTCTCCCACTCTCTTCTGCAGCACCCTGACTGGCTCCCTTTATTCATCCCCCACCTCCCAGCCTCATAGCACATATGTACATATCTGTATTTTATTTATTTATATTGTCCATCTCCCCCTCTAGACTGTAAGCTCCTTGTGGGCAGGGAATATATCTGTTTAATGTGTCTGCTTCTTCTCATATTATGATCTCCCAAGCACTTAGTACAGTGCTCTGCACATAATAAGCACTCAATAAATACAATTGAGTGAATGCATGAATAAATTATAGCCTCAGTTCTTAAGTATTCTCACCCTCCTACTGCACTTCTGTACATTTCTTTCATACATCATTACTTTCTCCTAGCTGGAATTTACTTTAGTGCCTACCTCCCCTGCTAGACTTTAAGCTTTAGGAGAACATCTCTACTAACATCACTGTACTCTCTCAAGGGCTTAGAACAGTGCTCTGCACAAAGTAGACAAGCAAAGAGGTAGAGAAGCATCATGTCCTAGTGGATAGAGCATGGGCCTAGGAGTCAGAGGACCTGGGTTCTGATCCCAGCTTCCCTACTTGTCTGCTCTGTGACCTTGGGCAAGTCACCTCACTTCTCTGGGCCTCAGTTACCTCATCTGTAAAACTGGGATTAAGACTGTGACCCCTATGTGGGACAGGGCTGCGACCAACCTGATTAGCTTATGTCTACCCTAGTGCTTAGTACAGTGCCTGGCACAAAGTATGTGCTTAACAAATGCCATTTTAAAAAATCACCCCCCACCCAGTGCTCCCCAGGAGTTGATCCCCCAACAGTCATGATTCTGGATATCCAGGCTAGCACTCCTACCCTTTTCCTTCTAACTTTTTGGTGTCCTACCAATCAAGAAACTATCAAAACTCTTCTCAATTCTAACATGTCTAACTTTTTCCCTCTAACATCCTTAACTGGCTCTTCCAGTTACTGGAAAAGTTCCGGTAGACTTTTCAACCAACCCTTCTTGAATCCACTGATAATGTCAGCCTTCACAAGCACTTGTGGTCATGAATTCCTTATGTTTGTCACCTACTGGGTGGAAAAAAAAAACATGTTTCCTTTGGTTTGTTTTGAACCACTATCTAAAATTCAGTGAGTGTCTTTCACATTGGTGTGAGACTTGGGAAACAACTATTTCATGCTCCTGCTTTCCACACCCTTCATAACTTTGTGGATGTAGTAGTAGAAGTAGTAGTAATTTCAACAGTAGTGATGGCATAAGGAGGAGGAAGAGGAGGAGTTGTAGTAATAGTAAAAGTAGTAGTTGTAATAGAAGTAGTAGTAGCTTTTATTGAGTGTCCATTGGGTGCAATGCATTATACTAAGAGTTTGGGAATGTACAACAAAAAGAAGAAACTTAATCTCTGCCCACACAGAGTTTTTGCTATAATGGGGAGACATCCACAAAACTACTTTTAAATAGAGAAATCAGGATAATTCAATGCCCAATTGACTGTGTGTATGCCCAGCTTTGCCACTTGTCTGCTGGGTGATCTTGGTTAAGTCACTTCACTTCTCTGTGCCTCAGTTCCCTTTTCTGTAAAATGAAGATTGAGACTGTGAGCCCCATGTGGGACCATGTCCAGCCCTATTTGCTTATATCCACCCCAGTGCTTAGTACAGTGCCTGGCACATAGTAAGTGCTTAATAAATACCATCAGGGCATAAATGCAAAAGATGGCAAGTGGGTTGATCAATCAATAGTATTTATTGAGCGCTTACTGTGCGCAGAGCACTGTACTGAGCACTTGGGAAGTACAAGTTGGCAACATATAGAGACAGTCCCTACCCAACGTGCAACTTGGAGTGTTGGGAATTCATTGGGAAAGGCTTATTGGTGAAGTGGGATTTTTTTGGGAGGGCTTTGATCTGTCAGATTTGGGGAAAGAGAGAGTTCCAGGTTAAAAAAACCCCAACAGTTTGAGAAAAGAGATGGGGACAGGCCAGTTGAGGGCAAGGCTCAGTTAGAAAGTTATTTAAGATAAAATGAAGGGAGCACACTGGGGGATGGAGAGTGAAGACAGCACCAATCATAGCTTCTCTCTACCTTTGTCCTTCCACACTAAAGAGTCCTAAACTTTCAACTACCCTCTTACAGAAGGTTCCCCACCCCCTTGGAAATTTTCTTAACCCTTTTCTGTATCTTCTCTAGATCTCTTATGTCATACTCAGCTAGCTTTTCTCACAACCAGCTTTACAGGTGCAGCAGGGAATAAATACTTCTGCCAGAACATGTGTTTTCAATAGGCGTTTTGACTAGAATTTGGCAGCAGAATTATTCTGATAGTGTGCATTTGTCTGAGCACAGTGTTGTCAGAAGAAATGGCATCATTCAAGCACACAGTGTCAGATACAGAGAATACTATAATGTGAGTCTTCCTTAACTCCCACACTATAATAGAGCTTGGAGTATTTCAGATTAATTAGAACAACTCAGGAAACCTGAGAATATATGCTATAAGTTTCTCCTAGCTGTTTGGAGAATATCAGAATATGCAAAATTAGGTAAAAGGATGTCATGTCCTGTGTCTACTATAGCATCCTGTGTGAAATGACATCTGGATGACCAAATCCATTTCCTCTGAAAAAGCTCCCATTTTCCAAAGGATTCTGGGAATCACAGTCCTCTAGAATTCTGTGCTGTGTACTCCCCAGGAAGGAGAGGGCATTACTGGAACAGGCTTCAGGCATCTCCTTCAACAATAATTGTGGTATTTGATAAGTGCCTGCTATATGCCTAGCACTGTACTAAGCCCTGGGGTAGATACACAATAATGAGGTCCTACAAGGGACTCATAGCCTAAATAAGAGGGAGCCCAGGTATTGAACCTCCATTTTGCAGATGAGGGAACTGAGGCACGAAGTAGTTAAGTGTCTTGCTCGAGGTCACACAGAAAGTGGTGGAGCCAAGATTAGAACTCAGGTCCTCCGACTCCCAGGTCCATACTCTTTCCACTGCTGAATTTTTATGGTATTTGTTAAGCACTTACTATGTGCCAAGCACTGTTCTGTGTTGGGGTAGATACAAAGTAATCAGGTTGGACAAAGTCCATGTTCCACATGGAGCTCACAATCTCAATCCTCATTTTGCAGATAAGGAAACTGAGGTCCAGAGAAACTAAGTGACTTCCCTGAGGTCACACAGCAGACAAGTGGTGGAGCCAGGATTAGAACCCAGGTCCTTCTGTCTCACAGCCCCATGCTCTACCCACTAGACCCCACTGCTGCTTCCCTTCAGTCCTCTTTTAGTCACAGTACCATAGGGATTGAAATATTTGCAGAACTAGAATCTACCAACAGAAGGATACGTACATTCATCAATCAATCCATCTATCAGTGGTATGTATTGAACACTTATTGGGTGCAGAGCACTGTACTATAAGTGCTTGGTAGAGTACAACACAACAGAGTTGGTAGACATGCTCCCTGCCCACAATGAGCTTACAGTCTAGAGAGGGAGAAAAACATTATTATAAATAAATAAATTACGGATCTAGACATAATTCCTGTGGGGCTGAGGGTAGGGTGGATACCAAGTGCCCAAAGGGTACAGATCCAGGCATTTTTAGGCTGTTGACATAAATATTCTGAACCATGGAGGTGGGGATCAGTGGGAGAGAGACCTAGACAGACATTATTTATTTCTTATACTTGCTTTATGGCTGATAATTATAATTGCCATGTTGAGTTGTTAATTGTTTCTATGTTTTCTTTTCCCCCTAGATTATGAGTTCCTTGATGTCACAATGTCCCATAATTCTACCTCAGTATCCAAAGAGCTTAGCCCAGTGTTCTACACAATGAAAGCACTCCATCAATAACTTTGATAAAGATGACAGTAGTGATATTATGAACAAACATGAATCATTTTTCATTTTCATGATATCCCTCTTGTCCTAAATAATGAATACGTTTGTTTTGCTATTCTTGTACCAAGTCCACAAATGACTCCATCTGCCATGTGACATCTATTCACAGGTATCTGAGATGTTACTACTGGGCAGTTCGAACATTAATTACCATTGGAGGCCTTCCCGAACCACAGACTATGTTTGAGATTATCTTTCAGCTCTTAAATTTTTTCTCCGGGGTCTTCGTCTTCTCCAGTTTAATCGGTCAGGTAAATTGAGAAAAGAATCACCGGATATGGGGTGCATTCACTTTAAAAAACCTAAACTGTAGGTAAGAAAATCCAAATCTCTGTAGTTCTTCTCTGCTTTGAAATTAGAATTTCATGGATTTCCTGTTCAATCCAAACTTTCAGCTACAGGAAATGCCTGGAAATTCTTGTTTTATTTAAAATTCTTAAGTATTGTTAAAAATTCTTGCTTAACAAATAGAACTTATTAGTATTCACCAGCACCTCCTGGAGAGGCAGCAGGTTCTCATGTTTGAAGCCCTAA
Source organism: Tachyglossus aculeatus (assembly GCF_015852505.1). Classification (NCBI taxonomy): domain Eukaryota; kingdom Metazoa; phylum Chordata; class Mammalia; order Monotremata; family Tachyglossidae; genus Tachyglossus; species Tachyglossus aculeatus. The sequence goes on from NC_052069.1 coordinate 95,898,900, forward strand.
AATAGAATTTGGGGTTACATGTCTCCCCTGAACAAACCTAATAGGTTGAAAAAATTTTTTGCCAGAATACTACCAGCCCTGATTCTTTGTCAGATAACAATGAAGAGATTGGTTATGCATACTCTTTGTCCCATTTCAGCATTGCAGGCAGGACTAGAAGTATTAGTAATTTGTGGAGACAGCTTTTTCTTTTCCCTAGATCAAACATGCTCAAGTGTGATTCTTCATTGGCTTGGTTTCTCTGTAGTCATCTGTTATCTCTGCCATCTCCCCTCCTCCACCCCATCCCACCAGCCTTTTGACTCTCTGCACTCTTCCCCTTCACCCCCTCCCCACCTTCCAGCTCCTCTGGGCAGAGATAAAGTGAAGCAAAGACCTGGTTGGTAAGGCAGGGGAAGTTGGAAAAGTTTGAAATGCTATCTGTCATCCAGACAGATGTGCTGAGGTCTGAGTTCCCGGAGCAACCTAAGAGACGGGATTAGTGATACATGACTCTGAAATATTAATCTTGTCAGTATGGCACAATCCTAGCTAGTGTTAGAACCACTTCATCTTAAATTTGCCCAGGAAGATTCAGACCCCAAAGAGCTTTTTTTTTTTAACCAAAGCTGTACCTTCACAAAACATCCTTGTCATTCATTCATTCATTCATTCAATTGTATTTATTGAGTGCTTACTGTGGGCAAAGCACTATACTAAGCGCTTGGGAGAGTACAATATACCTAAGCAGGCACAGCTCCTGACTTGCTGTGTGGTCTTCAATCAATCAATTAACCAATGGCATTTATTGAGTGCTTACTGTTTTCAGAACTCTGTACTAAGCATTTGGGAGAGTACAGTGCAACAGAATTGGTAGATATATTCCCTGCCCGTGAGCTTATAGCCCAGAGGGGAAAACAGACATTGATATAAATAAGTAAATTATGAATGTGTGCACGAGTGCTGTGAGGCCAAGAATGGGATGAATACCTAGTACCCAAAGGATAAAGATTCAAGTGCATAGATAAATGGAAGGGAGAGGAAGTCAGAGAAAAGAGGGCTTAATCGGGGAAGGTCTAGAGCTGGGGAGAGTGGTGATCTGTAGGATATGAATGGGGAGGGAGTTCCAGGCCAGAAGGAGGACTTGGGCAAGGGGTCAGCAGTGAGATTGATGGGATTGAAGTACATTGAGTAGGTCAGTGTTAGAGGACCTAAATGAATGGGCTGGTTGTAATAGGAAATTAGTGAATTAAGGTAGAAGACCGTAGACTGTTTATATTGTGAGCTTATTGTGGGCAGGGAATGTGTCTCCCAATTCTGTTGTAATGTACTCTCCCAAGTGCTTAGTACATTACTCTGAATATAGTAAGCACTCAATATATAACATTGATTGATTGATTAAGATAGGAGGGGCAAAGATATTTGAGAGATTAAAACCAATGGTAAAGAGTTTCTGTTTGATGCAAAGGTGAAAGGGCAACCACTGGAGGTTCCTGAAGAATGGGGAGACAAATCTGAACTTCTTTTAGAAAAATGATCCAGGCAGCAGAATGAACTATGACCTAGAGATTGGGGGAGATAGGAAGCAGGAAGGTTCAACAAGAAGACCGATGCAGTAGTCAAGAAGGGATGTGACAAGTGCATGGAGCAGCATAGTAGCAGTTTGGCTACAGAGGAAAGGGTGGATTTTAGCAATGCTGTGTAGGTAGAACCAAAAGGATTTGGTGACAGATTGAATATGAGAGTTGAATGAGAGGGATGAGTCAAGGATAATGCCAAGCTTACAAGTTTGTGAGAAAGGGAAGATGGTGGTGATGTACACAGTAATGGGAAAGTCATGGAGAGATTCATTCATTCATTCATTCATTGTGCACACAGTAAGCGCTCAATAACATTCATTCAAACGTATTTATTGAGTGCTTACTGTGTGCACAGCACTGGACTAAGCGCTTGGGAAGTACAGGTCGGTAACATATAGAGATGGTCCCTACCCAACAACGGACTCACAGTCTAGAAAGGGGAGACAGACAACAAAACAAAACAGAGAGATCAGGGTTAAGGTGGAAAAATGAGAAGTTCTGTTTTGGACATGTTAAGGGACATCCAAGTAGAAATATCCTGAAGGCAGGAGTAAATGCCAGACTACAGCAAAGTCTCCATAGATGATTTAGGTTGTTTACCTCTTTACGTTTTAGACATACATCTGTCATGACATATACCCTTCCTCACAGGGATATAGTGAGTATCAAGGTGAAATATTTTGCATCTAAATCAAGAAACTTGAACAAATGCAGTTAAAAAAAAAGTCATAAGATCTGTCAATTTCTGGGTCTGAGCCTGACCATGAGGGCTCTTACTGAGCAACTGTCTCTTTGAGTACATTTTTATGATTGTGTTAGAAACACCTTCTGGTGAAAATCCTGACAGACTTTTAAGTATGAAACAACTAGGTGTAGCTGCTTATCCAGGAGAGATGGAGATAAGGCCTCCTCGGAGTTTGGGGTCAATTTCAAGTTTCTACTTGAAATTCCCTGTGGGTTTTCTCTGGAGATGGTGTTTAACAGGGAAAATCCCTGAGAAGCCACTTGAAATTTAATGAAAATCCCAAGAATAACCACAGTCCACTCGCTCACCAAATCTTCTGCCAACCAGTGATCAGTTAAGGTTGCCACCACCCGGGCAATGATGTGCCAGGGTTCCACAAGACCAGTAAAGACTTCCTGACATTTGCCCCATCTCAACTTTGGAAGGGACACTGTAGGTAAAGGGAGATATTAGCCTTCTATGCAGTGCAAAGAAATGGAGAATCAACAATGATCCAGTGCATTTCACCTTTAGAAACTGTCCAACTGGATGATGCAAAATTTTTTGTGTTTTCCAATCATATATTGAATCTGACCAGTCCAACTAAGCAAGACACTCAAAGTAGAGTTGCTTTCTCCACTGTGAGACAACTCTGTTTTGATTTAGTTGGGCTGGCTACCAACTCTGGCCAAATTCATGATTAGATTTGAAAACCAAAAGAATTGATAAATGATTGAATCCTGCCCAAAGAGAATTCCGGCTCCCCCTCTCCATCCCCCCCGCCTTACCTCCTTCCCTTCCCCACAGCACCTGTATATATGTATATATGTTTGTACGTATTTATTACTCTATTTATTTATTTTACTTGTATATATTTATTCTACTTATTTTATTTTGTTAATATGTTCTGTTTTGTTCTCTGTCTCCCCCTTCTAGACTGTGAGCCCACTGTTGGGTAGGAGTCATCTCTATATATTGCCAACTTGTACTTCCCAAGCGCTTAGTACAGTGCTCTGCACACAGTAAGTGCTCAATAAATATGATTGAATGAATGAATGAATGAAAAGAAGCTAATGGTGATATTTGTATTTACAGATGCGAGATGTAATTGGAGCCGCTACTGCTGGTCAGAACTACTTTCGTGCTTGCATGGATGACACTGTCGCTTATATGAACACACATTCAATTCCCAGGATTGTGCAAAATCGGGTTCGGACGTGGTATGAATATACATGGGACTCTCAAAGAATGCTGGGTAGGTATAGCTAACAGAAATTACTCATTCTGAAAACATTCTCTTTGGATAGCCAAGAAGCACAAAAGCTTTTCTTCTGGGTTGGTGAAAGGCGTTATTTTTGTTTGAGAGAAAGTAGTCTGTAAACCAACCAGTTCCAGCATTTATAAGGTCTTTAATTCTATGCATTTATTAAATAGAAAAGCCAAGTCCATATGAAGGAATTTTCTCTAAATATTTAGCTTGTTTGGCAAGATCAACAATAGCCCAGAGCTGAGACAATGCTTTTGTGAGGCCAAGGAGGCACCATGAGCCATAGATTTCTTGGCCAAGGGAGGACTGATGGACAAGTGTTGTCATCGTAATGATAATAGGTGATGCGTAATTAATTCTTGCCATGTGTCAAACAATGTGCTAATTGTTGGGGAAGAGGTAATACAATCATATCAGACATGGTACCCCTCCCACTTAGGGCTCACAGTCTAAAAAGGAGGGAAGACAGGTATTTAGTCCCCATTATGTGCATGAGGAAACCAAAGCACAGAGAAGTGAAGCGATAATAATTTTGATATTTGCTTAGCATTACCAAGTGCTAAACACTGTACTAAGTGCTGACAGAGACACAATAATCAGGTCAGACACAGTCCCTGACCTAGATGGGACAGGAATTCGCAGTATAAGGGGGAAGGGGAGCGGGTATTTAATCTCCATTTTACAGATGAAGAAACTGAAACACTGAGAAGTTAAGTGATTTGCTCAAGATCACAAAGCAGGCAAGTGTGGAGCTGGGATTAGAACCCAGGTTTCCTGATTTCTGGTCCTGTGTTCTTTCCACTATCCAAGATGGCCACAGGGGGCTTCTTCAACTTGAATAGCATACCTGGAGACTGAACCATAATTGGATTAGGATTTGGTTCTGAGATTGGGACCAGAAAGAAGATTCAGTTAATCATTATTATTATTATATTTGTTAAACTCTTCTATGTGTTAAGCACTTTTGTGGGAAGCAGCGTGGCATAGTGGATTAGAACACAGGCCTGGGAGTCAGAAGGTCATGGGTTCTAATCCTGGCTCTGCCACTTGTCTGTTATGTGACCTTGGGCAAATCATTTCACTTCTCTTTGCCTCAGTTATGTCATCTGTAAAATGGTGATTGAGACTGTGACCCCAAATGGGACGGGGACTATGTCCAACCTGATTTTCTGGTATCTGCTCCAGCATGGTGCCTGGCACATAGTAAGAACTCAACAAATGCCATAATTATTATTCTAAGCACTGAGGTAGACACAAGATAATCAGGTTGGATACAATCCCTCCCCCATACGGGGCTCACAGTCAAAGTACCAGAGAGCTGGCCAATCCCACACCCAGATGGCCTTAGTAAACCTTCCTAAAATCATTCATTCATTGTCAGTCATATTTATTGAATGCTTACTGAATGCAGAGCACTGTACTAAACGCTTGGAAAGTACAATTCAGCAATAAACAGAGGAAATCCCTACCCACACTGGGTTTACAGTCTAGAACGGGGAAGACAGACAACAAAACAAGTAAACTGGCATCAATATAAATAAATAGAATTATAGATCTATACATATCAAAACAAATAAACAGGCATCAATACAAATAAAGAGAATTATAGATATATGCATATATACATAAATGCCGTGGGGTAGGGAGAAGGGGGAAGAGCAAAGGGAGAGAGTAAAGTGACTTGGGAAGGGAGGGGGAGCTGAGGAAAAGGGGAACTTAGTCTGGGAAGGCCCCTTGGAGGAGGAGAGACTTTAGTAGGGCTTTGAAGGGGGAAGAGTGATTGTTTGGCAGATTTGAGGACGGAGGGCGTTCCAGGCCAGAAGTAGGATGTGGGCTGGGGTCGATGGCGGGAGAGGCAAGATCAAGGTATAGTGAGAAGGTTAGCACCAGATGAGCAGACAGTGCAGGCTGGGATGTAGAAGGAGAGAAGGGAGGTGAGGTAACATGGGGCAAGGTGAAGGAGAGTTTTAAAGGCAATAGTGAGGAGTTTTTGTTTGATATGGAGGTTCATAGGCAACCTCTGGAGATTCTGTAGAAAGATAATCCAGGCAGAAGAGCAAAATATGGACTGAAGTGGGGAGAGGCAGGAGGTTGGGCGGGCAGAAAGGAGGCTGACACAGTAATCTAGTCAAGACAGAATGAGTGATTATACTAATGTGGTAGTGGTTTGGATGGAGAGGAAAGGGCGGATCTTGGCAATGTAGTGAAGGTGAAACTGGCAGGATTTGTTGATGGATTGGATATGTGGGGTCCAGAGACTGTAGAACTTTAGCTGGGGATAAAGTCTTAGCAAAAGAACAGTAGTATGTAATAGGACTTAATTTTTTTGTTCTTTGGATTTAATATGGATGCTGACTAAAATTGCATGGTCTATCCCTTAAATGCTCAACTCTTACTTGTTCTGTTTCCTAACAACCAAATCTTCCCTTAGATTACATTTGACATGTTTTATGAGGCAAATCTTTGTGTGTATTGCTTCTTTGTATCTACTATCTCATTCAATCACACTATGGGAAGAGAAGTTTGGGGTCATTACAACCTTTTTGTCCCCTTCCTCTGACCCTACCATTGAATAGGGTTGATCTAATTAGTATTTATGGATTTGGTTACAGAAATGAATATATTTGTAGAAAAGAAGGCAGTATTCTTTAATTTTTAGAAAAAGATTTTTCTAAATGTTCAGATCCCTTATTTTATTTTCCTGTGATCCTTAGTATTAATTAGCTCCCTTTCTTCCTTTTGAAGATGAATCTGAGTTACTGGAACAGCTACCTACCAAGATGCAACTAGCCATCGCCATTGATGTGAACTTCGCCATCGTCAATAACATCGACTTGTTTAAAGCAAGTGTTTTCAGAAGAGGCAGGCGGGATGCATCCTTTCTATATAGTTGGTGAAATCTGGTTACTGCCTTAGCAGCCCTAAGAGAATTCACACTATGTTAAATTATGTTCACAACAAAATAAGGTCAGGAGTTTCTGTGAGGGGTGAAAATCAATAAAATTGGACAGCCATCTTGAGAAAAGATGGCTAGTTTCTAGCCTCTGTACCAATTAGAGACTAGAAAGAGCATTGTTCTTCTCACTAGCCTTGCATTAGTTAACTAACATCCTATTGCTTGTTTCCTTTTTCAAATATATGTTGTGAATTTCTGTTTCTCCTGCTGGATATTAGTGAGGCAAATCTACTTAAATCTTCAGTTAAGTCTAGCTTGCCTTCAACCTCTGTGTTTCTAGCATACTCTCGAGACCAATTTGTGATGTTCTGGGGAATAAAACCTCCCAGTATTTATTCTAGGTGCATATTTTAGCAAATGAGTGCTAACACTAGGTTATCCAGTGTGCTATTGAAAGATAGGCTATACATCTCCTACATATATCTAATCCACAACTTTAAGTGAAAACTCTGATATTGGGCAGACCCAAGGTGCCTTTCCTCTTTGATTCTAATGTAGCTGCTCTCTTAATGGGGCAGCTACACCCCAATTTAACACAGGTTTAATATCATTGTTCCCCCCCATGCCCTTCTCATCTCCCAACCCCTGATGCACTGAAGTGCATTGCACAGGCAAAGAAAGCAGCCCAGACTCATGATGGGACAGATTTCTATACTCATGGTGTAGAGACACTGCCTGAGAAATAAGAAAATGACTGTGCTTCCTACTGACATTACATTTTTAAAGCTCTGTTCCAAATCCTTGGACTGGTATGAAAGGATTAAGAATGTTTTACATGACCTTTCTGAGGGTTTGTTTTGACTTAGGATTTTAAATTGGATAGGATTTGAAGTGTGTTCTACAAAACTATATTTCACCCAATATGAGGAATCACGCTTTTCAACTTCTGAGGCTAAAATTTCAAAACCCAACCGGGAAAATGTAAGCGGAGTTAGCTGGCCATCTGGTGGCTAAATCTAAGTCACAGCGGTGGCTAACCAGAATGAAGAACAGAAATAATCATATTTACTGAGTTCCTGCTATTTCAATCAATCGATCGTATTTATTGAGCACTTACTGCGTGCAGGGCACTGTCCTAAGCGCTTGGGAGAGTACAAAATAACGGCATTGATAGACACATTCCCTGCCCATGATGAGCTTATGGTCTAGAGGGATATGAAGGGGAAGGGGGCTCCACATAGAAGGAGGAGTTGTAGTGGTTACAAAATAAATGATTTTACACCTGGTTCCTATGTCACAAAAGGCCTCACAGTCTTAGTAAGGAGGGACAGACATTTAGATCAATTAAAATAATTTATGGAGAGCTTGCTGTATGCAGAGTACTGTAGTAAGTGCTAGGGAGAGTACAATAGAATTAATAGAGATAACCTACCTTCATATATTTTTCAATCTAGCAGGGGTGACCGACACCACAATAAATTACAGGTATGAGGAAGAAATTGAATATAAAGACATGAGTAAGTGATCTGGATACCCTAGTGTTTAGATGACCCAAATGTTGAAGTGGCCATCTGGGGATATGAAGTGATGGAGGTGGGAATAGAACCTAAGTCCTCTGGCTCCAAAACCCTTGCTTTATCCGCTAGGCCCCATTGCTTCTCACACTGCTGCTGTGTTGTTACTTGCGTTTGACCATCAATCATCTGTATTTGTTGAGTGCTTACTGTATGCAGAGCACTGTACTAAGCACGTAGTCCTTTCTAGACTGTGAGCCCGTTGTTGGGTAGGTACCGTCTCTATATGTTGCCAACTTGTACTTCCCAAGCGCTTAATATAGTGCTCTGCACACAGTAAGCGCTCAATAAATATGATTGAATGAATGAATGAATGTAGACTGTGAACCTGTTGTTGGGTAGGGACCGTCTCTATATGTTGCCGATTTGTACTTCCCAAGCACTTAGTACAGTGCTCTGCACACAGTAAGCACTCAATAAATGCAATTGAATGAATGAATGATAGAGTCAGTAGACATGTTCCCTACCCACAGTGAGTTTACAGTCTAGATGGGGAAACAGACATTAATATAAATGAATTACAGATATATACATAAGTGCTTTGAGGCTGAAGGAGGGGTGAATAAAGTGAACAAATTCAAGTGCAAGGGTGACACAGAGGGAGTGGGAGAAGAGTCTAGTGAATAGAACACAGACCTGGGAGTTAGAAGGACCTGGGTTCTAATTCCAGCTCTGTCACATGTCTGCTGTGTGACTGTGGGCAAGTCACTTCACTTCTCTGTGTTTCAGTTACCTCAGCTGTAAAATGTGGGACAAGTGATTAGCATGTATCTACCCCCAGCACTAAATACAGTGCCTGGAACATAGTAACTGTTTAACAAACACCATTAAAAAAAAAAAAAGAGAGAGAAAATGAGGGCCTAGTCGGGGAAGGCAGCTTGAAGGAGATGTGCCTTCCATAAGACTTTGAAGATGGGTAGAGTAACTGTCTGTTGGATATGAAGAGGGAGGGCATTCCAGGCCAGAGACAGAACATGGATGAAAGGTCGGCAGCAAGATAGAAGTACAGTGAATAGGTTAACATTAGAAGAGTGAAGTATATGGTCTAGACTGTGAACCTTTCTAGACTGTGAGCCTGTTGTTGGGTAGGGACCATCTCTATATGTTGCCAACTTGTACTTCCCAAGAGCTTAGTGCAGCGCTCTGCACACAGTAAGTGCTCAATAAATACAAATGAATTAATGGTCTGGGTTGTAGAAGGAGAGCAGTGCAGTAAAAGTTGGAGGGAAGTGATTGAGTGCTTTGAAGCTGATAACAAGGAGTTTCTGTTTAATGCAAAGGTGGATAGGCAAACACTGGAGGTTCTTGACGAGTGGCAAAACATGGCCTGAACATTTTTGTAGAAAAATGATCCAGGCAGCAGAGTGAAGTATGGATTGGATTGGACTGGGGAAAGTCAGGAGGCAGGGAAGTCAACAAGGAGGCTGAAACAGTAGCCAAGGCAGGATAGGATAAATGTTTGGATTAATGTGGTAGCAGTTAGGATGGAGACAAAGAGGTAGATTTTAGCAATGTTGTTAATATTGAACTGACAGGATTTAGTGATAGATTGAATTTGTGAATCGAATGAGAGATGAATTGTGGATAATGCCAAGGTTGCAGGCTCATGAGACAGGAAGGATGGTGGTGCTGTCTACAGTGACAGGAAAGTCAAGGGGAGGACAGGGTTTTGGTGGAAATATAAGGAGTTCTGTTTTGTACATGTTAAATTCACGTTAAGTTCACAACATCAAGTGGACTGGAGTGGGGAGAGACAGGAGACAGAGGTCAGTGAGGAGGCTGATACAATAATCAGGCAATTTTTAGGATAAGTGCTTGGATTAATGTCGTAGAAGTTTGGATGCATAGGAAAGGGTGGATTTTAGTAATGTTGTGAAGATTGAACCAACGGTATTTAGTGACATTAAATTTGGGAGTCAAATGAGAGATAATAACGCCAAGGTTACAGGCCTTTGAGACAGAAAGGATGGTGATGCTGTCTGTAGTGATGGGAAAGTCAGGGGGAAGATAGGGTTTGGGTGGGAAGATAAGAAATTCTGCTTTGAACATGTTAAATTCACAGCATCGCTAAAATCCACCCTGTCTTCTCCAGCCGAACTGCTACCATGTTTATCCAATCACTTCTCCTACCCCGCCTTGATTACCGTATCAGCCTCCTCGCTGACCTCCCAGTGTTCTGTCTCTCTCAACTCTAGGACATACTTCACTCTGCTGCCTGGATCATTTTTCTACAGAAACATTCAGTCAATGTTTCTCTGCTCCTCAAGAACCTCCAATGGTTGCTCATCCACCTGCACACTGAACAGCGCTCCTTACCGTCAGCTTTAAAGCTCTCCAACACCTTGCCCCCTCCTACCTTACTTTGCTGCTCTGTTACTACAACCCAGACCACAAGCTTCACTCCTCTAGTGCCAACCTATTCACTGTACGTCAATCTCATCTATTTCACTGCCGACCTCTCATCCACATCCTGCCTCCAGCCTGGAATGCCCCCCCTCTTCATATCCAATAGATAATTACTCTCCTCACCTTCAAAGCCTTATTGAAGGCACATCTCTTCCAAGAGGCCTTCCCACACTAAGCTCCACTTTTCCCCATCTCCCACTCCCTTCTGTGTCACCCTAACTTGCTCCCTTTGCTCTTCACACTCCTCCCAGCCCCACAGCACTTATGTATATATCTGTAATTTTGTTTATTTGTATTGATGTCTGTCTCCCGTATTCTAGACTGTGAGCTCGTTGTGGGCAGGGATTGTCATTGTCACTGTTTATTGTTGTATTGTTCTTTCCCAAGCGCTTAGTACAGTGCTCTGCACACAGTAAGTGCTTAATAAATACAATTGAATGAATGAATGAGAGCAAATAAGTTTTCCAAGGGAATGGGTATAAATGGAGAATAGAAGGGGACCAAGAACTGAACCCTGAGGGACTCCCGCAGTTAGGGAGTGAAAGGAAAAGGAGGATCCCATGAAAGAAACTGGGAATGAGAGGCCAGAGAGATAGGAGAAGCAGGAGAGAACAGTGTCAGTGAAGCCAAGGTTGAATAATATTTCCAGGAGAAGGGGGTGGTACACGGTTTTAAAGGAAACCAAGAGGTCGAGGAGGATTAGGATGGAATAGAGGCTGTTGGATTTGGCAAGAAGAAAATCATTTGTGAACTTTGAGAGGGAGGTTTCTGTTGTGTTAAGGGGGCAGAAGCCTGATTTGAGGGGGTCAAGGAGAGAATTGGAGGGGAGGAACTGGAGACAGTGGGTGTAAACAACTCAGTTAAGGAGTTTGGAGAGGAATGGTCGGAGGGAGATGGGGTGATAATTTGGGGGTTGGGGCCTCAAGGGAAGGTTTTTTTTTAGGATAGGTGTGCCATGAGCTTGTGTGAAGGCAGTGGGGTGAAAAGCCATTGGAGACTGAACAATGGAAGATTGTGGTCAGGGAGGGAAGATGGGAAGGGGGTAAGTGCTTCGATGAGGCGTGAAGGGATGGGGTTGGATGTCCAGAAGGAGGGGTTGGATTCTGAGAGAAGAGATTTCTCTTGAGATACTGCTGACACTTACAGAGACGAGTTGTGTCCTGGAAGGCTGGGTTTATCACTTATTCACTGAAAACTGAAAATATTGTAGTAAATTTCCAAGATATATCTTACTTAAGGAAAGCAACAGACTCATTAAATGTGTCCCTTTCTGAAGGACAGAGATTGAAGTAGATAATTCACTGTTGACCTTCTGACCTAATCATGCCAGTCCTGACTCTCTGACTAGGTGGCTATTAAATACAGTTGTGAGAGTGGAACACAACCATTCATATAAGTAGGTGATCTGTAATTTTTTTTTCTGATGAAATCAGTATTTGCATATGCAAACTAAGCAATGAAGTGCTATTTTGGATTCACTTGTCACTATGATATCCTTAATAATATGAGTCCTAGTTCTTTCCATTTTCTCGTTAATCAGAGGTATTTATTGAGCACTTACTGTGTGCAGGGCACTGTACTAAGTGCTTGGGGGAGTACAATAAAACAGAGTTTCCCCTTTCCCTCTCCCCTAACAAAAGGTCAAACTGGACTGGAATAAGGAGAGGGCAGATCCTATGTCCCCATCAATAGTTTTCCAAGGGAATGGAGAAAAAAATGATCTTCTCTCCTCACCTGACCCACGCCTCCCAATTCAACCAGTAGCATAAATTGAGCACTCACTCTGTTCAGATCACTTAGGAGAGTACAATAAAGTTAGTAGACCCAATTCCTACCTGTAGAGATATTTTTCCTTAGCAATCAATTATATCTATTTTTAATGGTATTTGTTAAGTGTTTACTATGTTCCATGCACTGTATCAAATGCTGGGCCAGATACAAAACAACCAGGTTGGGCACAGTCCCTGTCCCATGTAAGGCTCAGAGGCTTAATCTCCATTTTACAGATGAGGTAACTAAGGCACTGAGAAGTTAAGTGACTTTCCAAAGTCATTCAACAGACAAGTGGTGGAGCTGGTATTAGAACCTAGGTCGTTTGCTTCCTAGGCCTGTGCTCTTTCCGTTAGGCCATGCTGCTTCTGTGGAGTACTTATTGCATTCAGAGCACTGTACTAAGCACTTAGAACAATAGAATAAGTAGAGTAAGTAGCAAGGGGGACACTGAAATAAATTATAGTTGTAAATTATAGAATTATAATTCTATTATAATTATAGTTATAATGTATAGTTATTATAGCTATAATCATATAGTTGTACATTTTAGAGAAGCAGCGTGGCTCAGTGGAAAGAGCCCGGGTTTGGGAGTCAGAGGTCATGGGTTCTAATCCCGGCTCCCCCACATGTCTGTTGTGTGACTTTGGGCAAGTCACTTAACTTCTCTGGGCCTCAGTTCCCTCATCTGTAAAATGGGGATTAAGATTGTGAGCCCCAGGTGGGACAACCTGATCACCTTGTATTCCCCCAGTCCTTAGAACAGTGCTTTGCACATAGTAAGCGCTTAACAAATACCATCATTATTATTATTATTATAGGTCAGAGAAACAATTGAGTATAAAGATAAATACACAAATACTATGAGAATAGGGGGTGGGTTGAGTAGTTAGGTGCTTAGTATGTATGGACTCAAGTTAGGAGGGAAAATAGGATGGGGAGGTGAGAAATTAGTTATGGAAAAGCTTCCTGGAGGAAATGTACTTTTAGTTGGGCTTTGAAGATGGGGAGAGAGGTGGTCTGTCAGATCTGAATAATAAATTAAAAAAATAACAATTGTGGTATTTTTTAATACTTCCTGTGTGCTGGGCACTGTACTAAGCTGTGCGGTGGATACACACAATCAGGTTGGACACATTCCCTGTTCTACGTAGGGCTCACAGTCTTAATCCCATTTTACATGAGGTGATTGAGGCACAGAGAAGCGAAGTGACTTGCACAAGGTCACAGAGCCGACAAGCGGCAGAGCTCAGGATTAGAACCCAGGTCCTTCTGACTCCCAGGTCTATGCTCTATCCACTAGGCCCCGCACCTTCCCCAAGTGGGAGGGAGTGCCGGGCCAGAGGGAGAACATGGATAAGTGATCAAGGGAGAGAGAGACATGAGAGTGAGGCCCAGTGAGTAGGTTGGTATTAATAGTAATAATAATAACGATGGTATTTGTTAAGTGCTTACTATATGCCAAGCACTGTTCTAAGCGCTGGGGTATATACAGATTAATAGGTTGTCCCTTGTGGGGCTCACAGTCTTAATCCCCATTTTACAGATGAGGGAACTGAGGCCCAGAGAAGTGAAATGACTTGCCCAAAGTCACATAGCTGACAAGTGGCAGAGCCGAAATTCGAACCCATGACCTCTGACTCCCAAGACCGTGCTCTTTCCACTGAGCCACGCTGCTTCTCAATTAGACAAGTGAAGTGTGCAGGCTAGGTTGTAGCAAGAGAGGAGTGAAGATTAGGAGCAGGGAGAGAGCTGATGTGAGCAGGATGGCCAGGGGTCTATTTACATCCATCTGTGACCTTTAGACATTTGACATTCACCCCACCCCTAACCCCACAATACTTATGTACATATCTTTAAAATACATATTATAAATTATTTATTCATATTAATGTCTGTCTCCCGCTCTACACTGTAAACTCATTATGGGCAAGGATCGTGTCTGCTAAGTCTATTGTTTTGTACTCTCCTAAGCATTTAATACAGTGTTCTGCACATAGTAACTGTTCATTCATTCAGTCATGTTTATTGAGTGCTTACTTTGTGCAGAGCACTGTACTAAGCACTTGGAAAGTACAATTCAGCAATAAAGAGAGACAATCCCTGCCCACACCAGGCTAAATACCATTGATTAAATAGATGGGGAAAAGGCAGGGAAGAGTAGAACTGGAGAAAATCTTGAGAATGATGTTGTTCTTGATCTCTCTGGTTCTGGTAAAGCAGTCCTGAGTCTGAATAGGATTGATTTTGTCTGCTTCCTCAAATGAGTAATTCTCCAAAACTTGATAGGCTTTCAGAATTTGGAAAGAGCCCGGAGGGAGAGCTGCTTCCACTCTTACAAAGCTGGAAGGGAGGATTAGGCCGACAATTTATGATAATTTAGAATTTGGAAAGCTCATTATCAAAGGGAATCTTTTCTACTTCTAATTACTGAGCATCACCATTCCAACAGACATTGCATTTAGAGGAAAAGCGAACTTCTTTTTGAGGTTTATACAAGCCCAAAACTATCACTAATCTCTAAGTCTCCAAGTCCTTGTGTGGTATTTCCTATTGTTGATTACAGCACTGCTATATTTACTAGCATCTAAGGAGCACTCTTTAACTTTTCCTACCAGCATTAATTCTGTGATACTAAACAGCAAACAACCCACAGTGGAGCTATTAACAGGAGAAAAACATAAGCACTCAACATATACCATTGATTGATTCCCATCTTTAAGGTTACAGTTTACTATCTTAGAGTCTCATTTGTCATATAGCACTGTGAATTCAAAGCATTTTAGGTTTTATATTGGCTTAATCGCCTCCTGCATCTGGATCTAGGCTTGGACATTAGCTGAATCCAAATCGTGGTGTGGCAAAATGATCACGGCATGCCTAGAGGGGAGCTAATGCAGGTTCCCGTCTGAGTAAGCCTGGCTTCCCAGAAGGCTTCAGAGTTCACGTTCTGCAAGAATCTGGCTAAGGTGCTAGAGTTAGTCATTCATTCATTAGATTATATTTATTGAGCGTTTACTGTGTCCAAAGCACTGTACTAAGCCCTTGCGAAAGGGAGCTCACTGTGGGCAGGAATATGTCTGTTTGTTGTTGTATTGTGCTCTACCAAGGGCTTAGTACAGTACTTTGCACACACAGTAAGCGCTCAATAAATATGTTGAATGAATGAATACAACAACAAACACATTCCCTGCCCACAATGAGCTCACAGTTTAATAATAATAATGGCATTTATTAAGTGCTTGCTATGGGCAAAGCACTGTTCTAAGCGCTGGTGAGGTTACAGGGTGATCAGATTGTCCCACGTGGGGCTCACAGTCTTAATCCCCATTTTACAGATGAGGTAACTGAGGCACAGAGAAGTTAAGTGACTTTCCCAAAGTCACACAGTGACAAGTGGCAGAGCTGGGATTTGAACCCATGACCACTGACTCCAAAGCCCATGCTCTTTCCACTGAGCCACACTGCTACTCTATTCTAGTCTATTCAGTCTAGTCATTCTTTCAGTCATTCATATTGAGTGCTTACCATGTTCAGAGCACTGTACTAAGCACTTGGGAGAGTACACTATAACAATAAAACAGAACACCACCTGCCCACAATGATGTTACAATCTAGAGTTGTCACCTTCCTGCTACTCTGGCCACCTGCGGCATGTTATTGCTGGGAAATCCTAATGGTTGATTCTTCTGTGCTGTGTCCAGGCAGGAATCAATCAGTGGCATTTACTGAGTGCTTACTGTACACAGAGTACTGTACTAAGCAGTTGAGAGAGTTCTGTAGAGAAGGAAGGCATGAACCCCACACTCAGGGAGTTTACAATCTAGCGGGAAGTTGCCTATGGATGGGCACCTAACGGAGAGGAGAGACCCATTAAAAGAGGAGAGGAGAAACTTTCTTCATCCCAGAGCTCATCTCCCCCCGACTTTGACCTGTACAGCAGCCGCCTCCTGTGGGCAGGACCCAAGAGACTGCCAGTCTCAGCACCCATTATAGTCGCAGGATGCTGCAGCCCTGGCAAGCTGGCACTGAGGAGTTGCAGTGATCCATCCAGTCACCCCCAACAGCCAACAAGGCTCCCATGCCAGGTGCTGATCCTCGTGACTTCTCTCATGGCATCTTATCAGAAAACAAGCCCTCCGCTCATCTTCCTTTCTGTGTTGTCTTGTCAACCAATCATATTTAGTAAGTGCTGATTTTGTGCAGAGCACTTAGTAAGCACTTGATAGAGTACAATAGAATAGAGTTGGTAGACTGTGGAGGTAGGGAGCGTGACTGTCAGATATGAAGAGGGAGGGAGGTCCAAGCCAAGGGTAGGATGTGGCCGAGTGGTCAGAGAAGAGATAGACGAGCTCGAGGTACAGGGAGTAGGTTGGCATTAGAGGAGCAAAGTGTGCAGGCTGGCTTGTAGTCGGAGAGCAGTGAGGTAAGATAGGAGGGGGCAAGGTGACTGAATGCTTAAGGGATGATAAGGAGTTTCTGTTTGATGCAGAGGTGGATGGGCTCTTGAGGAGTGGGGAAATATGGACTGAACATTTCTGTAGAAAAATGATCCAGGCAGCAGAGTGAAGTATGGTCCTGAAGTAGGGAGAGGCTGTTACAGTAATTACAGCAGAATAGGATAAATGCTTGGATTAAGTGGTAGTAGTTTAGATGGCCACGAAATGCATAGGCACTTGGCTCTTTATCACTAAACCTTAGATATTCACCCCACCCTCCAAGCACTTGATATTCATCCTACCCTCAGCCCTACAGCACTTATGTACATATCCTATTCTCTCCCATTTCCCCATCTGTAATTGATTTTAATGGCTGTCTTTTTTTTAATAGTATTTAAGCACTTGATACTTGCCAGGCACTGTACTAAGTCCTGGGGTAGATGAGAAGCAGAGTGGCTTAGTGGAAAGAGCCTGGGCTTGGGAGTCAGAGGACAGTGGCTCTGCCACTTGTCTGCTGTGTGACCTTGGGCAAGCCACTTATCTTCTCTGTGCCTCAGTTACCGCATCTGTAAAATGGGAATTAAGGCTGTGAGCCCCACGTGGAACAACCTGATTACCTTTTACCTACTCCAGCACTTAGAACAGTGCTTGGCACATAGTAAGCACTTAAAAAATACCATAATGAGAAGAAGAAGAAGAAGAATAGATACAGGTTACTCAGGTTGGACATAGTCCATGTCCCACATGGGGCTCACAGTCAGTCCAATTTTATAGATGAGGTAAATAAGGCCCAGAGAAGTGTGATTTGCACACAGTAAGCGCTCAATAAATACAATTGATTGATTGATTGATTTGCTCAAGGTCACACAGGAGACAAGTGGCAGAGCCAGGGTTACAGCCCACGTCCTTCTGACTTTCAGGCCTGTGCTCTATCCACAAGGCCACACTGCTTCTCTGTCTTCCCATCTAGGCTGTAAACTCACTGTGGAATCCTGTCTAGCAACTGTATTGCATTGTACTCTTCCACTTAATACAGTGTTCTGCATGCAGTAACTATTGTACATGCCATTGATTGATTGAATGGTTTCAGTCTGTTTCAGCATGTTGGTTTCAGTCTTTGCACAATGGATATGAAACTAATAAATTTATAAGTGCAAAATAATAATGCTTAGTTATCATCTGGGGATTTTCATATTCTTGATTTTTTGGCCCAAAGGAATTCTCAACCAAGTTTTCAGGTTGCACACAGAATGGAAGGCGATAGGTAGATGAGAGGATCTGGCAGTTTGATTAGAAAGTTTAGAAAGGAAAGGAATGGAACCCGAAGGCTAAGAGGTAACTTCTGGCTTATCATTGGATTTCAGTCATTCAGATGATCCCTATCATCCACTATCCCTGGATTCACTGATCATATGCATAAACAAAGCAACTTCAGCAGAGAAGTTTTCATGGTGGTAAAACTCACTAACTGAAGATAATTGATTTTTTAGATTATTGCTGTTAGGCTACAATGAACTAGATTTAACTTTATGGCTCCGGAGTGCCAACATTGTGTCTTTGAGTATAAGTCTTGGATAAGGCTACTTATTTCCATAGCATGATGCAGTCTGTTCTGTTTTCTGTTCTTTCTGACAGGGATTTCCCACACTCTTTTTCTTTATTAACAGGGTTGTGATACACAGATGGTTTATGACATGTTGCTGAGGATGAAATCCATTGTGTATTTACCTGGTGATTTTGTGTGCAAAAAGGTGAGCGAACTATTTTATGTTCCTGTTTCAAGATCATTGAATATTTTAGATGAGAGGTTCAGACAGGGGTCAAGAGAATATTTTAAACAAAACTCATACTGGGTGAAGTACAGAGTATAAAAATAATTGTGACTGATTATGCAATAATAACGATCACAGATTTCAAAATAGAAGAATTTCATTATTGGTAAAAAATGATGGTTTGAGAATCTGAAACTCCTTTTTAGACATGCAAGTGCTCTACTGGCACACATCGTTATTTTAAAATTTAAACGTAAAAAGGAGAATATGTTTCAAGTATAGGTTCCCTTCTTCACATACTTATAGTATATTAATAAACTTGGGCCAAGAATTCCAATTTCATATGTAAAGGTGCAAAATTGCAAATTAAAGAAGCTATGCTAATTAAAACAGGCCTGCAGGATCATAGTTTTTAATAAATCAATCTGAGGCTAAAAGAAATCAGGCTGAGGGCAAATAAGAATTTTAATTAAAAATCTAAAGTATGACCCAGAAAACTGCTTAAGTATACCAGTGCCCATTGCTTTAGGGTACAATATCTGCTTAACCTCTCTAAAAGCTGGGGAATTTTCTGACAGTCTCTCCAGGATAAACTCCACAACTTTCAGTTGCCAGTTTCCTAATGGCTAAGGATATTCTGAACTGATCAGCAGGAGAAAAGACTCCAAGACACCCACTTTCTGAAACAAACCCGATAGCCAACAGTTTACAATTTTTGGCCTGTCAAATGACCTATTGGCTACTGTGGGTTTCTCTTTGGAGTTGTGGTGACTTTCTGTCAGTTGTGGACCCTGTTCTAGTGTCAACCTCTCCCTCACTGCCCAGAACATTAAGGAATGTAGCTTGTCAGACCTTTAGTGGACTGAGTCTTGCTTCCTAGATGAGCCTGGCCCACCAACCACATTTAACTTCATCACCCAGAGAGTGAGGGGAAACTCAGGTTCTTTTTTGTCCTGAATCATAGGATATTTTTTCTGCTGATTTGGGTCTACTGCATAACTGTCAACTCTCTCCACAGCTCAGCCCTTCACTAGTCATTATGGGCAGGGAATGTGTCTACCGACTCTGTTTTTTTGTACTCTCCCAAGTGCTTAGTATAGTGCTCAGCATGCAGTAAGCACTCCATTCATTCAATCGTAGTTACTGAGCGCCTACTGTGTGCAGAGCATTGTACTAAGTGCTTGGGAATAAATACAATTGATAGCGAAGAGAACTGAAGAATTTAGGCAGTCTTATCATTTAACCTTTTCCCCAGTGCTTCTGCCTTGGCTTTTTTTAAAAAATTTTTATTTTTATTAACATGAATTAGCCAAGTGGTAGTTACAATCCTCCTCTTCACTTTACACTTGTGGAAGATATTGAATTGACCTAACCCACTACCTCCTAGAAACTGACCACATGCCAAGTTCCCCTGAAATTGACTTGATTGGACTGGATTCTATCTGATTCATTCTGTGCTCACTTTACTCCATGCTATGTTGACTTTATTTGATGGCAAAGTGGATCATCATCATCATCATTAATGGTATCTATTGAGCACATACTGTGTGCAGAGCACTGTACTAAGCACTTGGGAGAATACAACAGATTGGTACATTCCCTGCCCACGATGACAGCATAGCATAAATTTTCTTTGCAATAGTTCAGAAATAGTGGCAGAATAGTAACAACAATAATAATAATAATGACAGTTGTTAAGCACTTACTATGTGCCAAGCACTGTTCTAAGTGCTGGGTGGATACAAGGTAATCAGGTTGTCCCACATGAGGCTCACACTCTTAATTCCCATTTTACAGATGAGGTAACTGAGACCCAGAGAAGTTAAGTGACTTGCCCAAAGTCACACAGCTGACAAGTAGCTGAGCCGGGATTAGAACCCATGACCTCTGACTCCCAAGCCCAGGCTCTTTCCACTGAGCCATCATAATCTTGAAAATGATGATAATGATTATTAGAAAATGCTTGAAAGATAGAATTACATTGGTGTCCCGAAGATGTACTTTTTGCACCCGCAGTAATGAATTCTAAGTCCCTCCAACTATCTGGGACGGTTCTACACCACTAATTGAGACTCTGTGCTCACCTTTCACTACCTCCAGGGTTGCAGCCAAATCATTTCATTTGCCTCAACTATATTGGATTTTCTTGTAATTCAATTAAAAACACAAGTGGTTCAAGGATTGCCTGTCAAGAAGCAGCATGGCCTGGTGGAAAGAGCACAGGTTTGAAAGTCAGAGGATCTGGGTCTAATCCCTGCTTTACCACTCGCCTGCTGTGTGACCTTGGGCTAGTCACTTAACTTTTCTATGCCTCAGTTCCCTCATCTGTAAAATGGGGATTCAATGACTGTTCTCCCTCCTATCTATATTGTGAGCCCCATGTGAGGCTCTTGTATAATAAAGATGACATTTGTTAAGCGCTTACTATGGGTAAAGCAGCATTCTAAGTGCTGGGGAGGATACAAGGTGATCAGGTGGTCCCACGTGAGGCTCACAGTCTTAATCCCCATTTTACAGATGAGGTAACTGAAGCACAGAGAAGTTAAGTGACTTGCCCAAAGTCACACAGCTGACAAGCGGCAGTCGGTTTTGAACCCATGACCTCTGACTTCCAAGCCCTTGCTCTTTCCACTAAGCCACGCTGTTTCTCTAATCTACCCCAGAATTTAGTACAGTGCACATCCAAGCCGTCACCAAAACTTGCCGGTCTCAGCTCCGCAACATTGCCAAGATCTGCCCTTTCCTCTCCATCCAAACCGCTACCCTGCTCATTCAAGCTCTCATCCTATCCCATGTGGACTACTGTATCAGCCTCCTCTCCGATCTCCCATCCTCTTGTCTCTCCCCACTTCAATCCATACTTCACTCCGCTGCCTGGATTGTCTTTGTCCAGAAATGCTCTGGGCATGTTACTACCCTCCTCAAAAATCTCCAGTGGCTACCAATCAACCTATGCATCAGGCAGAAACTCCTCACCCTCGGCTTCAAGGCTCTCCATCACCTCACCCCTCCTACCTCACCTCCCTTCTCTCCTTCTACAGCCCAGCCCGCACCCTCCGCTCCTCTGCTGCTAATCTCCTCACCGTGCCTCGCTCTCGCCTGTCCCGCCATCAACCCCCAGCCCACGTCCTCCCCCTGGCCTAGAATGCCCTCCCTCTGCACATCTGCCAAGCTAGCTCTCTTCCTCTCTTCAGGGCCCTACTGAGAGCTCACCTCCTCCAGGAGGCCTTCCCAGACTGAGCCCCTTCCTTCCTCTCCCCCCTGCCTTACCTCCTTCCCTTCCCCACAGCACCTGTATATATGTTTGTACGTATTTATTACTCTATTTATTTTACTTGTACATATCTATTCTATTTATTTTATTTTGTTAATATGTTTTGTTTTGTTCTCTGTCTCCCCCTTCTAGACTGTGAGCCCACTGTTGGGTAGGGACCGTCTCTATATGTTGCCAACTTGTACTTCCTAAGTGCTTAGTACAGTGCTCTGCACACAGTAAGTGCTCAATAAATATGATTGATTGATTGGCAAACAGTAAGTGCTTTTCAAATATTAGTTATTAGTATATTTAAGATAACTTGTTTATTATGATGGATTCATCAATAAGATTTTCTTGATCATAATATCTACCAGACTCATTCATTCATTCAATGGTATTTGTTGAGAGCTTTTTATGGGCAGAGCACTGTACTAAGTGCTTGGGAGATTACAATGCAACAGAGTAGGTAGGCACATTCCCTGCCCACTTAGGAGCTTAGAGTATTGTGGGGGGAGACAAACATTACTATAAATAATATAATATGTAATGAAAATATGTATGTAAGTGCTGTGTAGATGCAGCAAGAATGTGGATTGGGTACCTGAAGCTTCTGAAAATGCAGTCGAAGTTTCTAACCAATTAGTATCAGTCCTGCCAAAGCTGAGGCTCCCACTTTACTGTCTCCCCTCTTAACCCGAACACATCTTCCAATGGAGCCATTAAGCAAGATATTATTGAAATGATAAAGTCAGCTAGCTTCAATCTGTGCAGATAATGTGCTTTATATTACCTGGAACACAGAATGAATGGTTTACCATTTTCTTCTTCGTGTTTGCTTCCAGGGAGAGATTGGCAAAGAGATGTATATCATCAAACAAGGAGAAGTTCAAGTTCTTGGAGGTCCAGACAGCACAAAAGTTCTGGTTACTCTGAAGGCTGGGGCCGTCTTTGGGGAGATCAGGTATTTTCCAAGACTCAAGGACTCAAGACTCAAATCGTTTTTAGTAACAATCACAGAGAAGCTGTGTGGCCTAGTGGAAGGAGTTTGGGTCCAGGAATCAGAAGACTGGGTTCTAATCCCGGCTCTGTCACTTGTCTGCTGGGTGATCTTGGGCAAGTCACTTAATTTCTCTGTGCCTCGGGTCCCTTCTCTGTAAAATGGGGATTAAGACTTTGAGCCCTATATAGGAAATGACCATGTCCAACCCTTGTATCTTGTATCTACCCCAGGGCTTAGTACAGTGGCTGGCACATAGTAAGAGCTTTACAAATACCATAAGCAAATCACTGGGTCCACAAACACTTAATGTAGAACAAAGTCTGCATTCATCTTGCTTATCCTGACCCACCACGTATTGTCTTAGTGCTTTCTCCTTGCCCCATTCCCCATTTCATTAGGTCCAAACACAAAAGCATCTACTCCAAACCTTTCATGATTTTGTTAATGATCACTCAGTAGTAATTACTGAGCACCTATTGTGTGCAGAGCACAATACTAAGCACTTGAGACAGATTAGTGGATAGATCCTTGCCAGATTTTACAACCTAACAATAGCCATAAGGCATTACATGCCTGTCTCTCCAGAAGGCAGTGAAAATGAATGGAAGCACATTGGCAAAGTGCTTGGAACTTCTGGGAGAAAAGACCTCTATAAATCCAAGTTATTGTTGTCATCACAGCTGATATCCTCCCAAGAATTACTAGTCTTGGGAAGCAAATCCAGGCGCTGCTGGGAGGAAACCTGGTTTTTGACCCGCAGTTTGCAACACTAATTTCTCCTGTGGGCATCAGGTTGCAATGACCAAAGCTGAGTCAAGAACTGAGGCCATTTTCTAGCTAATTCAGGCAAAGTGATTTAGGACCCAAATTGCCCAGATTACTTCCTCAAACCTTCATTTTATTATGATTGTGGATGTAGTCTTCATTTGCTTTTTCACGACCAATAGATAGATCTGGGTCAGAATCTGTGTAGTTGCTGTGAAATATTCAGGTGCGAGGACCGATTGAACTCAGATGATTATCCAGGGGTGCCACTTCTGCGGCAAGATATTTATTTTATGCATGGCATAGTGGATAGAGCCCGGGGCTGGGAGTCAGAAGGTCATGGGTTCTAATCCCTGCTCTGCCACTTGTCTGCTGTGTGACCTTGGGCAAGCCACTTCATGTCTCTGTGCCTCAGTTACCTCATCTATAAAATGGGGATTGAGACTGAGCCTCACATGGGACAGGGACTAGGTACAACCCGATTTGCTTTTATCTACCCAGTGCTTAGTACAGTGGCTGACACACAGTAAGTGCTTACCAAATACCATGGTTATTATTGTTATTATATTTTAAATACACATTCCCCAATTTTTAAGGATAAGCAGTAGTGACCCAGTGTGCAAGGAAATATGTAGGGGGCTTATGTTTACCTTTAACAGGGTGGGATTAGCCAAGTCCTCAGGAAAAGGAGATTTTTAAATGGTATTTTATTATTATTATTAAAAATAATAATGATAATTATAATGCTATTTGTTAATAATAATGATGGTATTTGCTAAGTGCTTACTGTGTGCCAAGCACTGTTCTAAGCACTGAAATAATGATGGTATTTGTTAAGCACTTACTATGTGCCAAGCACTATTCTAAATGCCGGGGTAGATAGAAGCCGCATGGCGTAGTGAATAGAGCACAGGCCTGGGAGCCAGAAGGTCATGGGTTCTAATTCTGACTCCACCACTCTTCTGCTGGGTGACTTTGGGGAAGTCACTTAACTTATCTGTTCCTCAGGTCCCTCATCTGTAAAATGGGGCTTAATGTGTCCAAACCGATTTGCTTGCATCCACCCCAGCACTTGGTACAGTGCCTGACACATAAAAAGCACTTAACTACTACAATTATTGTTACTATGAGAAGCAGCATGGCTTAGCAGAAAGAGCATGGTCTTGGGAGTCAGAGATCGTGGGTTCTGATCCCCACTCTGCCACTTGTCAGCTGTGTGACTTTGGGCAAGTCACTTAACTTCTCTGTGCCTCAGTTACCTCATCTGTAAAATGGGGATTAAGACTGTGAGCCCCATGTGGGACAACCTGATTACCTTGTATCTACTCCTGCACTTAGAACAGTGCATGACACATAGTAAGCGCTTAACAAATACCATAATCATTATTATTATTATTATTACAAGGTAATCAGGTAGTCCCACATGGGGCTCACAGTCTTAATCCCCATTTAACAGATGAGGTAACTGAGGCACAGGAAAGTTAATAGCCTTGCCCACAGTCATACAACTGGCAAATGAGACAGCTGGGATTAGACCCGTGACTTCTGACTCCCAAGCCCGTGCACTTTCCACTAAACCACACTGCACACGTACTATGTACCAGCCATTGTTCTAAGCGCTGGTTTTTAAGCATTTAAGATGTGTCAGGAACTCTACTACATGCTGGGGTAGATACAAGCTTAGCAGGTTGGACCCAAGCCATGTCCCACATGGGGCTCACAGTTTTAATCCCCATTTTACAGATGAGGTAACTAAGGTACAGAGAAGTGAAGTGAGTTGCCCAAGGTCACACAGAAGACAAATTGCTCAGCTGGGATTAGAACCCATGACCTTCTGACTCCCAGGCTCATGCTCTATCTACTACACCATGCTGTTTCTCATGGTGGTGGTATTGAAACCATGAGAACAAATGAGCTAGTGAAACTGCTTATGTGACTCTTCTGAAGTAGGTACAGCTCTCACTCCCTTGTAAAGTGTCGCACACTGAGAAACAGCATGGCATAGTGAAAAGAACGCAGGCTTGGGAGTCAGAGGACGTGGGATCTAATCCCAGCTCCACCACTTGTCTCATGTGTGCCCTTGGGCAAGTCACTTAACTTTTCTGTGGCTCGGTTACCTCATCTGTAAAATTGGGATTAAGACTTTGAGCCCCATGTAAAACAACCTGATTACCTTATATCTACCCCAGTACTTAGAACAGTGCTTGGTACATAGCGCTTAACAAATGCCATTATTATTAGTAGTAGTATTGTTAAGATTACTACAATAGGCTTGTAAACCTTCTATTTGACATGGAGCCTTATGCCTCAGCACTGTCCCACTTCTCTACTGGGGAGAACATTGGGACAACTGTAATTTCTAGACTAATAAGCTTACTGTGGGCAGGGAAGAGGTCTGCCAACTCCATTGTATTGTGCTCTCCCAAGCATTTAGTACAGTGCTCTGCACATAGTAAGTGCTCAATAAATACCATTAATTGATTGATTGAGGATGGATGACAGCAGGATACCCAAATTGAAACTGGAGGGGGCACACACAACCCAGGAGAGCAGAAAAAAAAATTATTAAAGGCATGGTGAAGCATAGTCTTAAGCAAAGCAACAGAGCAATGGACTATTTGGAGACCAGGGCAGCAGTCTAGTTGGGTGACAAGAAATCAAGATAGA
The DNA here is from genome assembly GCF_015852505.1 of Tachyglossus aculeatus. NCBI lineage: Eukaryota > Metazoa > Chordata > Mammalia > Monotremata > Tachyglossidae > Tachyglossus > Tachyglossus aculeatus. The sequence continues at coordinate 95,924,995 of NC_052069.1, forward strand.
GGTTGCTCTCCTATCGTCCTGCAGTTCATCCCACAGCACCGTTTCTGCTTACCAAAAGTGGTCCACTAGGCAGCCGGCATTCTATGCCTGGCTCCAAGCCAGTGAGCCAGGCTTCTTACCCATTTAAAGTTTGAGAATCGGTTGAGATTGTTTCAGACCCAAGATCTCTAATCATTCGCTTTACCGGGTAAAACTGCGATCACTGTGTCCTAAGGGAAAGAGCACACAACTCAGATTCAGGAGACCTACATTCTAATCATGACTCAGAGATGTGCCTGTTATGTGACCTTGGGCATGTCACTTCTGTAAAATGGAGCTTAAATTTTAACCTGCTCTCCCTCCCCCTTAGACTGTGAACCACCTGTGAGACAGGGACTGTATCTAATCTAATTATCATGAATCTACCCCTGTGCTTAATCCAGTGTTTGGCTCATAAGGAATCTTTAAATATCTTCTTCTTATTATTATTATTAAGAGGAAGAGGATGATGAAAAGATATACATGAGGATCATTCCAGAGCTTCTTTCTTTCAGTCCATTACAAAACCTATCCAGAATTTGGCTTTCACACATTGCTTTATCAGTTTATGACCACCACAACATCTATGAGGAGTGGAGAAGCAGAGTAGAACTTGACCTATAATGCCCTCAAAAGCCACTCCAGGTAGAAAAGCTTTTGTTCTGACTCTTCTGAGGGAGGTTTGTAAGAAGTCACAGGCGACAGAGCTTTCCAATACTGTTGATCTGGGTCCCAGGCAACTCAAAGACAACCTGTGGTGGGAGGAACTGGCCCCTATCCCATTAAATTTTAACCCCATTAGGCAATTTGTGTCTGACTGGAAAAAAAAAATGAAGCTTAATTTCTCGATGTATGTAGTAGAGAACAGCTGGACTTCCATCTACTGTAAAACAAGTCAACTCCTGGGTGATGGAAATCTGAGAGCTTTGGATCTTAGTAGAGAAATGTCTCTTTATACCCAAACATCATCCCTTACCTCCCAAACACCAATTTATTGCTCTAAATTAGTGCCATTCAGATGGAGATTGTCCACTAGTCTGCGTAGAGCTGAGAAATCATACCATTAGCCCTCTCCCTCCATTCCATGTAAATAATTTATAAGGAAACCTCTATTTTATAAATTATTTATTTATACTAATGTCTGTCTTCCCCTCTAGACATTAAGCTCATTGTGGGGAAGGAATGTATCTACCAACTCTATTGTGTGGTACTCTCCCAAGCACTTAGTACAGTGCTCTGCAGTCAGTAAGTGTTTAATACCATTGATTGATTCTGTTCTCCCCTTCTTCCAGCCCTTCTGAGCACACTCTCCATGCCCAACCTGAAGGTCAGCAATTAGGGACAGCAGCTGCAGGGAATAACTAGCTTTGAGTCTTGTCTAATATGACACCAACAAGTTTCAGTTGGAGTTGGGAATAGACCCCCCCCCCCCGCAAAAAAAATCTAATAATAATAATAATATTTGTTAAGTGCCTACTATGTACCAAGCACTGTGCTAAGCACTAAGGTAAATACAAGGTAATCAGGTTAGATACAGTCCCTGTCCCACACTGAGGCTCACAGTGTAAGTAGGAGGGATAACAATAATAATGGTAATAATAATAATAATTGTGATATTTGTTAAGTGCTTAATATGTGCCAGGCCCTGTACTAAACTCTGGGGTTGATACATGCAAATCAGGCTGAACACAGGCCTTGTTCCACTTGGGACTTAGTCTTAATCCCCATTTTAATTGATGAGGTAGCTGCGGCAAAGTGAAGTGACTTACCCAAGGTCACACAACAGACAAGTGGCGGAGGCAATATTAAAACCCAGGTCTTTCTGGCTCCCAGGCCCGTGCTCTATCCACTAGGTCATGCTTCATCCTCGATAAAGCTTCAAAAATAGAGTCTAGGGCTTGGCCCGCTGGACCAACATTGTCCAAAGTCAGTCCACAATTAGAAAAAGTCACTGCTCCTCCTTGTCTTTGAGCAGCATCATAAGGTAGGCACATTGGGAGCATCTTTCTGTTGGATGAGATAGACAGAACTCTCTTACTGGGAGAAAGTGCTGGAAAAGCATTTTGTGGACAAGAGAAAAAGGCTATTTTAAACTGCTCTTGAAAGTTTGGGTAAAATCCATCTGGCAGGCAGACTATTACTTCCTTTCAAAAGTTTGTCAAGTTCTTCAGATCTTGTGACCTGTAGGCAGGTTTAGTTGAAGCTGGAGAAAACTCAAAATAGCCTGACATTTAAATGTGCTATTTTGGGATTATTCTCATGGTCTCATATCCCCACACACACCCAAGACTCAGACTCAGATAAAAAGTGAATGTCACAGAGCACTGTGAAAACCCACCAACTTCAGTCTTGCTGTCCATTTATGCCTACTGGTGAAAGGCCCAGGGCTTGATTGAGGTTTCAGGTCTTAAATTGGACAGAACCTCAATGGATCCAGCAGCATTTTCAGTGAGGTCAAAGAGAAGACGCTGTGCGTTATGTCAGGTCACCAGGAAGGGAAGAGGTCTATGCGTCTATCAAGCAGACATTTAAATACTGACTAAATGGGTGACAAACAAGGGCTTGGAGCTGTAACTTCGTTTGCTGACAGTATGGGATCCTATCAGCTTCTCAATTTGGTATGTCCTCTGGTACTGGAGGAAGTCCAACTGCAAAAACCAAGGGCCTGGAGGCCAGAGAATGGCTTAGTGGATAGAGCACAGGCCTGGGAGTCAGGAGGACCTGGGTTCCAATCCTGACTCTGCCACTTGTCTGCTGTGTGACCTTGGGCAAATCACTTCACTTCTTTGTGCCTCAGTTACCTCATCTGTAAAATGGGGAGGCTGTAAGCCCCATGTGGGACAGGGACTGTGTCCAACCTGATTAGCTTGTGCCTACCCCAGTGCTTGATACATAGTGAGTGTTTCACAAATACTGTCATCATCATCATCATCATAATCCCAGCTCTCCCATTTGCTTGCCATGTGACCTTCTGCATGTCACTTTACTTCAGCATGCTTCAGTCTCCTCATCCTTAAAGTGGGGATTAATTACCTGTTTTCCCTCCCCACGCAGTCTCTGAGCCTATCTTGAATCTACCCTAGTGCTTAGTACAGTGCTTGGCACATTGTAAACCCTTCACAAATACCACAATTTTTAAAATTATCATTAAAATTACAATTAAGAACTTCAAGGCTGGTGTGCCAAGGAGATTCAGACCCACCCTTCCCCCTTCCTCAGGGATCTCTAGGCAGAATGAACCTTTCCATTCCAGTTTCCATGAAAGGGGGAGATGAGGATCTCCACTGCAAAGATTCAAAAAGCAGGTGAAGTAGGTACAGTGTTGCACTCCTTGCTGTAATTGGTTCTTGATAACTAATCATCCAGGTTCAGAAAGACATGAGCTCTCTTTCTCTCACCAGAACCTGATAACTAAGGTATCCAGACAGCTTAGTACAGCGCTCAAGCATTTAGTATAGTGCTTTGCACACAGAAAGCACTCAATAAATACGATTGAATGAATTTAGTGCAGACCCAAGGTATTGAGGTTAACTCATACAGAAGGGCTCTTAATTGGAAATGGTGCTATTTTTGATGATCTGGATGGAAGCTAATAATAATAATAATTGTGGTATTTGATAAGTGCTTACTATGTGCCAAGCACTGTTCTAAGTGCTGGGGGAGATACAACATAATCAGGTTGTCCCACATGGGGTTCACAGTCTTAATCCCCATTTTACAGATGAGGTAACTGAGGCACAGAGAAGTTAAGTGACTTGCCCAAAGTCACACAGCTGATAAGTGGCGGAGCCGGTATTAGAACCCATGACTTCTGACTCCCAAGCCCAGGCTCTTTCCACTGAGCCACGCTGCTTCTCTTCTGCTTCTGGTAGGCAGACTATTACTTCCTTTCAAAAGTTTGTCAAGTTCTTCAGATCTTGTGACCTGTAGGCAGGTTTAGTTGAAGCTGGAGAAAACTCAAAATAGCCTGACATTTAAATGTGCTATTTTGGGATTATTATCGTGGTCTCAAATCTCTACACACACCCGAGACTCATATTCAGATAAAAAGTGAATGTCACAGAGCACTGTGAAAACCCACCAACTTCAGTCTTGCTGTCCATTTATGCCTACTGGTAAAAGGCCCAGGGCTTGGTTGAGTTTTCAGGGCTTAAACTGAGCAGAACCTCAATGGATCCAGCACCATTTTCAGTGAAGTCAAAGAGAAGATGTATAATAGGGAGCTATGAAATCCTGAGGGTTTAACCCACCTGTGGTTGAACAAGGAGAAAGACTATAGTGAGACCACCTTGTACCTATCCTTCTTTAATCATTCAATCAATCAATGGTATTTATTGAGTGATTACTGTGTGCAGAGCACTTTACTAAATGTTTGGGAGAGTACAACAGAGTTGGTAGATCAATCAGTCGATTGTATTTATTGAGCACTTACTGTGTGTAGAGCACTATCCCAAGAGCTTGGGAGAGTACAATATAACAGTAAGCAGACATATTCCCTGCCCACAGTGATCTTACAGTATAGAGAGGGTCCATTGCCTGCCCACAAGGAGCTTTCAGTGTAGTCTTTAGTAGGAACTTCATTACTCTGGGATGAAGAAAGACCCTCATGCTTCCTGACTTTTGGGGAACAAAAAAGAACAAACGCCCAAAACAAGGGCTGGGTTAAAAACAGGGGCCTCTACAACAGTGACTGTAGCAGACAGTGGAGCAAGAATTATGACCAGGACAATTGTGAAAAAAAAAAAGGACAAGCAAACTATATGGATATTGCCATTCCAGAAACTGAATGGCACAGGGCTTGTGACTGTCGTCCAGCCAGGGCTAGGGTCAGTGGAATGCATTTAATAAGAATAATAATACTGCTATTTGTTCAGTGCTATGTGCTAAGTACTGTTTTAAGCACTAGGTTAGAGACAGACTAATTAGTTACAGTCCCTGTCCCACATGGGTCTCACGGTCTTAATCCCTATTTTACAGATATGGTAACTGAGGCAAAGAGAAATGAAGTGACTTGCCCAAGATTACACAGCAGACAAGTAGCAGAGCGGGGTTAAAACCCAGGTCCTTCTGACTCCTGGTCTCTATCCGCTAAGCCATGTTGCTTCCGCCAAAGACACAACCAGATCACCCTAGAATGAAGAAGCTCTAGAGATTCTCAAACAAATTAAATGACCAACAATTGGTGTCTCAAAAGGCTTCCACATAAAATTTCATACAAAAGTTCCCAACAGATAATCAGATGGTCTCCTGCCATGAAGGAACTCTGATATCACCCTAAAAGAGGCGAGGGCACGGATGGAAATTATATTCTGTAGCTCTTTGATTGTGACCATGAAGGGGCAAAAGATTTTTCTTCTGAGAGGGGTCAGCATGGGGATTTTGTGAAAAACAAAAAACAAAAAAGCAAACAAGCAAACAAACAAAAAGGCAGGCAGCCACTATAAGGACATGATGGAGACAGCATGGTAAACAGAAAATAGACCAGACAAGAGCTTTGTCTGTACAGTTCAGGGTCACATGAGGTGATTTTGAATTGATCTTTTGTTTACTCTTCATAGCCTTCCTGAATAATCCTGTTGAGTTCAAGAGGTTTCAGGAACACATACGCATCCTGTCGAATTGGGTAGCGTTTTTCCACTGATGTATAAAGATGGTTGAAAGTTAAAGGATTTCAGGAATATTTCAGCACTTAGTATAGTGCTTTGCACACAGTAAGCACTCAATAAAACATGATTAAATTGAATTTCAGGGTATGCTTCTTTCATTTTAGGAATGAATAAAATTACCATCATAGAATTCTTTGGAGAAAGGTTAGAGGCTCTCCTTGTCAGTGGCCATTGGGTGGGTTAGATCACCCTGATGATTGTCTGCCTTCTTGCTCTTTTCACAGTCTCTAGGGTAACTCACCAGATGGAAATCAAGTTTTTGTCCAGCCAAGAAGAAGTGGACTCACATCCTCATCAGTCTCATAGTTTAATGGCAAGGAAGAGCACCAATTATCTCTAGAGAAAATAATATCTCAAACCTGCATCACTTGAAGTGTGTCATGATTTGCTCTAATTTGCTGTCTCCTCAGTTGCCTTTGGAGAGTTGTTGAAGTGGGAAACTAGGTGGTGGGCAAATATAAGAGAGAATCTTGAGGACCAGTTCCTTGGGGAAGTCTCATGGTGGATAGATGAGAAGGAGGCCCTGAAGGGCCCACTGGTTGGGCACAGAGAATGAAGCTGAAAGAAGGTTTATGAGGTCCAAGATGAACCAAAGTTGTGGAAAGTTTACCTTGGCCAGAGTTTTTTTGTTTTTTTTTAAATGGTATTTGTTAAACACTTACCGAGTACAATGCACTGTTCTAAAGCTCTGGGGTTGATTCACATTAATGAGGCTGGACACAGTCCATGTCCCATATCGGGCTCACAGTCTTAATCCCCATTTTACAGATGAGGTAACTGAGGCACAGAGATGAGAAGTGACTTGCCCACGGTCACACAGCATTCATTCATTCAATCATATTTATTGAGCGCTTACTGTGTACAGAGCACAGCAGACAAGTGGCAGAGCCGGGATTAGTACCCAGGTCCTTCTGACTCTCAGGCCCATGCTCTACCCACTAGTCCACGCTGCTTCCCAGTTCTTGCACCTTGCAGAAGCACATCTACCTCTAGGAGGCTGTAGCAGCTGGAAATCTACTTTCACTGCTTAGCCTGGCCCTTACAGCACCCTGGATGAGCACTTGGGGGTTGTAGATTTGGAAGCCAAAGCCAAAGCTACAGGCAAATACAGGAAAGAAGCCAGGTAGACATGTAGCTTTAGAGCAAAACTGGAGAGGCCAGTGTAAATGAAAGGAGACCAGGAAAGAAAGAAAAACATGTCTAACAGAAAGAGGTAAGAAGCTGAAGCTGCTGGGATACCTACCTAGGATGTAGAGATTTGTGGATCTGACCTCTTTCCCATCTTCCAACCCATGTCCCCATCCTTGGGTAGATCTCAAGGGCATTCCTCTAGACGTGGAGACAGCCATGACTGGTGATGGTTTATTCTTTTTTCTGCATGTATCAAAGAGCATTATGGCCAGAGGAGAGAAAGAGATGGGTAACATTGAAGAGGTCACTTTAAAAACAAACTTCAAAGCTCTCTGGCTAATAGAAGTCAAATGAACCTCTCAACAGATGGAATGGCACTTTAAGGGTTTATCAGACTGCCTAGATCTCAAACATTGTCACTAGTAGAGAGATGAGAATAAAACCCATGGGGAGCCAAATTTTTGGCTCTGCCCCTGACTCAGGGATTAGCTTGAGGCAGGTCCTCAGTGTCCTTGTGTAAAGAAAGGGAATACCAGACTTCTTGTTATCTATCTACCTTCCAGAAATTTTGTGTAGCAAGACAATAATCTCCATAAGGTGCTTTAAAACTCACCAGGAAATGGTATCATTAGGATGGTATCATTAGGAAACAAGCTTTCTCTTTGGTTAGTTAAGTTGTAGCAGGATTGCTTGCGTTTTCCATTTACACTGATACTCAGAAAAAAAATTAAATACCATAAAAATTTTAAAAGGAACTGAAATGCTAATTTTAAAAAAACAGCGGTAAGTACTAGCCCTTTATTTTCAAGTTCATAAGGAGCCAGTCACTTGTCACAGCTGAGAGGTCCTATGAGAATTAGAGAGTCTGGAGGTAGGTAAGCAAGCAGCCATGTTTAGGTTGACAATAATAGGTCCATCCTCAATCAGGAAAGATTAGTTGATAACATTGCAGTGGTCAGGGGAAGACAATTATGGTTTAAACCAAAAGGCTGGCTATCAGAGTTCAAACCTCCTCTAGGTTTTCTGAAAGAAGCATAAATGACCACGAAAACGTTTTATGGGAGAAAATAAAACGAATAAACAGAAACAAAAGCTCTACTCCCTAAATTGCAGTTTCTGTCTAGAAAATTCCTCCTAGAATTACTCCAATAAATTTTGAACACTTAGGGAAATACGGAAGACTCAATCATCAGAGAAGGAACGGCAATTCCAGAGAATTCTAGAGAAAAAACATCCTGACTTCTGAGATAAGCTCTGGGAAACCCAGAGGTGTGGCTGTCTCAAACATTAAGAACACCTCCAGTGTTTCCCTCCCCTAAGTTGGAGCCTGGTTTAGGCATGAGTGAACCAGGCAATCACCCAAGCTGCCGAGCCAAAGGGATCTTCAATTGGCAATACCAGACCCCTGGAATCAATGTTTCATGGACTTAGTGTGGGTGGGAGTTTTAACCATCCAAAATCCAATAAAGAGTTCTGCTCATAAAGCCCTTCCACTCCCCCAAATTATGCCCTGAAAGGGGGATCCACCACCTGAGGCCAACTGCTTCTCAGAGAGGGTTGAGAAGCCATGAGCCGAGTGTACATGGCTTCCTGCTCACCAAAACCTCCAGCGGTTGCTTAATTCTCTCCACATCTAGCAGAGAACCTGCATGGCCTAGTGGAAAGAGTATCGACCTGGTAGGCAAAGGGCCTGGATTCTTTATCCCAACTCTGCCACTTGTCTGCTGTGTGACCTTGGACAAGTAACTTCACTTTGTGTGTCTCAGTTTTTTCTTCAAATGCCACTGAGGCGTTTCCAACCCGTAGCAACTCCACTGACACACCCTCTTCAGAATGTCACATCTTCTGTCATAGGGTCATTCTGGTATGTATCTCCTTAGTTTTCTTGGTTATGAAAATGGTTTACCATTGCCTTCTTCTGTGAAGTAAAAACTTAAGACTATGCTGTTGTCTTTGATCATTGTTTTGATCATTTGATGATTCACCTTTGACTCTTTCCAATGCCACTGCTCCCCAGACCAGGTGAATCAACTTTGCCTGACGCTTCAGCTTAGGCCTTTCCATTATGGATAGCCCTATATGGCGTAGTTGTAAGCCTTATCATCATACGCAAACTCTCCTGCTACAACAAGGTGTTGATTCACAGGAGAGGTGCCTCACTTACCTCATCTGTAAAATGGAGATTAAGACTGTGAGCCCCATGTGGAACATGGACTGTGTCCAAGCTGGTTATCTTGCATCTACCCCAGTGCATAGTAGAGTGTCTGGCACTTAGAAAGTTCTTAACAAATGCCATAGAAAAAGCAGAAATTCCTGACCATAGGATTGAAGGAACTCTCCTTCCTACCTTTCCCCTCTCTTCTCTAAACACATCCCACTTTGCCCTCATCATCCCTTTCAAGAACACCTGTTCACAAAGCCTCATTCTATTCTCCACTGCCAATCACCTGTTTGCTCCTTTGCCCCCTGCTTGGACTTAAATCTGACAGACTACACTGCTCTCCCTGTCATCTAAAGCCCTTCTGAAATCATGTCTCCTCCAAAAACCAGTCCCCAATTAATCTCTCCTCTGCTCAGGTTGTATCTTCCCTTTTGCAGTACTTCTGGACCATATTTTACATACTCGATTACTTAAGCCTAGTGCACGTGTGTGTGGGCAGGGATTGGATTGTCTCTATTGCTGAATTGTACTTCCCAAGCGCTTAGTACAGTGCTCTGTACACAGTAAGTGCTCAGTAAATACAATTGAATGAATGAATGAATGTAAAATCTCCTTTTCTTTTTTGCCTCTGTCTTCAAACCATTGTAGTATCTGCCTCCATTACTTTCCTTAGTTGTCTTTTTTTTTTTTGTTAGTGATCTTTGTTAAGCATTTACTATGTGCCAGGCACTATATTAAGCTCTGGGGTAGATGCAAGCTAACCAGCTTGGACACAGTACATGTCTCATATGGGGCTCACAGTCTTAATCCCCATTTTACAGATGAGGTAACCGAGGCACAGAAAAGTGAAGTAACTTGTCCAAGGTCACACAGCAGACAAGTGTCAGAATTGGGATTAGATCCCACGTCCTCTAACTCCCAGGCCTGAGCTCTTTCCATTAGGGCATACTGTTTCCCTAGCTCCTTGAGTGCCTAATACTGTGCTATGAACACAGTTGATGTTATTAAAACCCTATTCACTGATGGTGTGCCGGATCTGGCTAGGGCTACCAATTGTCTTGAATCACTGGCCTGTCTCCCGTAATGTTCCAATATGCAAACTTCTTCTCCCACAGGTAATAACAGCAGAATGAGAAGGCTGAACCTTCCAGGTGTAAACCTTTTTCTTGTCTTGCAGCCTTCTAGCCTCTGGGGGAGGAAACCGTCGAACAGCCAATGTTGTGGCACATGGGTTTGCCAATCTCTTTATTCTTGACAAAAAGACTCTCAATGAAATCCTGGTGCACTACCCAGACTCTGAAAAGCTCCTGATGAAGAAAGCAAAGTATGTCCATTTAGACAAAGAGTGTTGGGATTTGGGCTTGTAAATAACTGTAGAATTGCCCTTTTAGGAATCAGTGAATGCCAGCATTTCACATTAATCTCCTCCTTGAAGAGAGGGAAACAGTGTGGCCTAGTGGAAAGAGCATGGACCTGGGAGCCAGAGGACCTTGGTTCTACTCCTGGCTCCACCACTTGCCTGCTTTGTGACCTTGAGCAAGTGCTTTCACTTCTCTGTGCCTCAGTTTCCTCACCTGCAAGTGGGGATTCAATACTTGTTCTCCTTCCTGCTTAAGCTGTGTACCCCATGTGGGACAGAACTGCCTCCAGCCTAACTTGTATATACCCTAGCACTTACAGTGCTTGACTCATAGGAAGTACTTAACAAATATCATTAAAAAAGGAAGAGGGGAATTGAGCTAAGAATTCTAATGCCAATAACCACACAGGTCCCGCCAACTTGTGAATTCCACTCTTGTAGAACCCACTGAGAAACAGGCTGGAGAGCTACCAGGTTTGAGAATTAGGTATACGGTAAAGGTTTTGTTGTTGTTATTAAGTAAAACCCAGAAATCTGGTTACCTTATGTGGAAGAGGCATGGTGGTAGGAGGAGGACAAGGCCAAACTGTGTGTGTGTGGTGGAGTGCGCGGAGCAGACAGGAAAGGAAGACGGGGTGAGAAGGTAATGGGGAGGAATGGAAAAGTTGAAGGGGGAAAGGGAAAAGAGAGAAAGGTAAGAGGAGAGCAAAGTAAAAGGAATTATGGGAGAGGGGCAAAACGGAAGAGAAGTAGAGAGCGGCAGAACTTACCTGTACACCCACCTCTTCCTCAGTAGCTTCTGCCCAGTGCCTCAGTGGAGAAGTGGCCAAGGTGGCAGCATGATGGCACCGACTCTGGGTGAACCAGCCCATCCTGGGCTGATGTACTGATGGCTGCCACAGAGCCTAGGCTGAGCAGCACATTGAGCAGGGGCCACTGAGATCCCTCTCAGGTAGGAACCACATAGAATGGAGGCCCCAGTGGGTAAACTGGGCCTGGTGTTTGCTGAATGAGTGTGGTCCATCCATCCAGGGACTCGGCCCAATGGGCAGCCACGGACAGTCCTAATTCTTCTCCCCCAATCTATGCAACTGACCATTTTAGTTGCTTAGGTTCTCCTGTGGTCCTGCAGAACATTAAGCAATGGAAAGAGAAATCCTGCAGGATCAGAGCTGTCTTCCCAGAGCCCGGGAGGACTTTGGGAGGACTGGTTGGGCCCATCCCCCATCATAGGAGTGGTGTGGGAATGCACACATGTATGTAAACAAGACCGAGCCAGGGGCTTGGGAAAGGTGACACAGAATGCATCAATCAATCAATGGTATTGGTTGAGTGCTTTCTGTGTGCAGAGCACTGCACTAAGAATTTGTTTGTTTTAGAGTACTTGTTAAGCACTTATTACATGTCAAAAACTGTTCTAAGGTCTGGGGTAAGTACAAGTAAATTAGGTCTGAAAGCGTTCAATAAATACGATTGAATGAATGAATGGAGTTCAAAGTTTGAAGTAGTAGAGGGAACAGGTATTGAATCCCCATTTTACAGTTCAGGAAATTGAGGCACAGAGAAGTTAAGTGACTTGCCCAAGGTCACGCAGGAAGTATGTAAAAGAGCCAAGATTAGAACTCTGGTCATCTGCCTCCCAGGGCCATGCTTTGGAGAGTACCACATGACAGAATTGCTAAATACATTCCCTGACCACAAGGAGCTTGCAGTCCAGAGCAGAAGCAACAAAGTTTGAGTTCTTTGAGCTGAATTTAAACTTGCCTTCAGGATTCTCCCCAGAGGTCTCATCAAGTGTCTTAAATGGCTTCCATGTTCTCTTTCCCACAGGGTCCTCCTCAAAGAGAAGGCCAAGCCTGCAAATGAGCCTCCACCAATAAAAGGACTGGCTCTTCTCTTCCCACCAAAAGAAGAGACACCCAAGATGTTCAAAGCTCTGCTGGGTGGTTCGGGAAAAGCTGGCCTTGCAAGGTTGCTCAAACTGAAACGGGAACAAGTAGCTCAGGTAACGAAGGAGGAAATGAACCATTCTGGTTCAGCCTGCTGAAACAGAGTCTGGCACTAGCTTCCAGTTCCAGAGCTTCAAGTTCCGATTCCGGCACATGAACTGGACCCTGACTAAGGCTCATTTAGGCACACTGTAAATTGGCAGGCCACAGATGGGTTGGGACCCATCTCCACTAATAATAATAATTATGGTACTTGTTAAGCGCTTACTATGTGCCAAGCACCATTCTAAGCGTTGGGGTAGATACAAGTTTAATCAGGTTGGACACAGTCCCTGTCCCACATAGGGTTCACACTCTTAATCCCCAGTTTACAGATGAGGTAACTGAGGCCCAGAGAAGTGAAGTAACTTGCCCAAGGTCACACAGCAGACGCGTTGGGGGAGCAGGGATTAGAACCCAGGTCCTACTGACTCTCAGGCTCATGCTGTATCCACTAAACCATGCTGCTTCTCAGTAAGCCATGCTGCAGTCTCAGTAAATCTTCAAAGAGCAAAACTTACCCTATCTACTTTGCAGTATTTGTGGAGGGTTGAGGGGAGTTATCTCCATACTGGAAGCTCGTTGCGGGCAGGGAACATATCTACCAACTCTGTTGCATTGTACTCTCCCACGTACACAGTGAGCACTCAATAAATACCACTGATGGATTGATCAAATTAATAATATTGAGTGTCAACTCAGAAGAGGATTATTCTAAAGTGTGTGGGAGAATACAAAAGAATTGGTAGGCGTGATCCCTATCCTCAAGGAATGTACACTGTAGCTGGGGAGACATACACTAAAATAAAGAACAGACAAGAAAAAGTGAAAGAGTATGAAAAAAATGCCTAGAGATGCAGGGAAAAACATTACTAAAGTTAAGGGAATGCCCTAGCATTGTTGCTTGCTACCCTAGAGTGATATGCACTTAGTATATAGTGCTTTGCCCACAGAAAGCGCTCAGTAAATATGACTGAATGAATACAAGGAAACCATGCAAGAAAAGGAACTATTGTCTCCTGCTCTTTGGGAAGCAACATTGGCCTAGTAGATAAAGCCTGGGAGCCAGAAGATATGGGTTCTAAATCCAGCTTCGTCACTTGTCTGCTCTGTGATCTTGGGCAAGTCACTTAATTTCTCTGAGCCTCAGTTTTGTCAACTGAAAAACAGAGATGCAATACCTGTTCTCCCACCTATTTAGACTTTGAAGCCCATTTGGGACAGGGACTGTATCCAACCTGATTAACTTGTATCTGCCCCACATTTATTATAATGTTTGATACACAGTAAGAGCTTAACAAATACCATTAAAAATTGTCTCAGCTTCTGACAGTTTATCTGCTCCTACTGGGGCTGAAGTGACTTCCATAATAATAGTAGTTATAATGGTATCTGAGAATGTACAGTGCAATACACTGTATTAAACACTTGGGAAAATGCAATAAAAGCTCAAGATCCCTGGTTTACTAGGTTCCTTTCTTTTCTCTGTGCTCCATCTTGGAAATTGGAAATTCCCTTTTTCCTCTTGATTCTACAGCAGGCATGGGTGGGCTCAACCTTGCCTAGGACCCTGTGAGTAAATAAAAATCCCACTTTGCTCGGGGAGTCAATTAGTTGGGTGGCTGACAGGAAAGCAGGGGGTCATATAGCCCAAACCTCATCTTCTCTTTAACCAGGCTGGAGGGTGGCATCCACAGATCCAACCACCTGGGGCCAGGACTAGAAAAAGACATTAATTCAATGCTAAGTGATAGGAATCTTTCACTTACCTTAGATTCACAAATTGAAAATCATATTGGATTAATTTTAGGAACGTAAGATGAGGACTTTCCCAGACAAAAACTTAGAAGCCCCAGGGTTCCTTATTATTTTGCAAATCCCAAATCTTACTCATTTCTTGACACAAAAGCACTCTTATTAGAACAATACTACTACTATTATTTTACTTTGAACTAGTAAAATGCTGCTATTTTTCCAGATACTTTCAACACTTATCTTACTTTATCCTCCCGATATCTCTATAAGATAGGGAAGAAGCATGGCCTAGTGGAAAGAGCACAGACCTGGGAATCAGAGGACTTGGCTTCTAATGCTGGCTCTGCCACTTGCCTGCTGTGTGACCTTTGACAAGTCACTTAATTCCTCTAGACTATAAACTCATCCTCTAGTCTATAAGCTCATTATGGACAGGGAACATGTTGTATTGTACTCTCCCAAGAGCTTAGCACAGTACTCTCTACATAGTGCTCAAAATATACCATTGATTGATTGATTCTTTGTGCCTCAGTTTCCTCAACTATAAAAGGGAGATTCAATCCTTAGACTGAGCCCCATTTGGAATGACTTGTATGTACCATGGTGTTTAGAAAAATCTTGACACATCACACGCACTTAAAAAAATGTCATTACTGTTTTTTTAAAAAAGGAAGATAAGAATTATCCTCACTTTATAGATGAGGAAACTGAGGCCCAGAGAGGTTGTGACTTGTCCAAAGTCACACAGCAGGGCAGTGACAGACCTGGGATCTAGGTCTCCTGATTCCTATCCAGTGCTGTTTCCTCTGTGCCACTTTGACTTTCCAAAAACACAAAAGACAACATGTCCTATTTATACTGATCCAGAGGTTCAGGATCTCAGCCATAATGTATAATTATGATATTTACTAAGTGCTTACTATACATTAAGCACTATTCTAAGAGCTGGAGTAGATACAAAATAATCAGGTTGGACACTGTCCCTGTCTCACATAGGGCTCACAATCTAAGTAGGAGGGAGAATAGGGATTGAATCCCCATTTTAAGAAACTGAGGCACAGAGAATTTAAGTGACTTGCCGAAGATCAGATAGCAGGCAAGTGGCAGAGACAGAATTAGAACCCAAGGCCTCTGACCCCCAAGCCCACGGTCTTTCCACTGAGCCATGCTGCTTCTCCTGTGAACTCTTTTATATATGCTACCTGAAGGGAGTTGACTCTTGGCTTGGATTTAAGTCTAAATTTCTTCTTCCAGAAAATGCCAGAAAACCCTGAAGGAGAAGAGGAGAAAGGAAGAGAGCCTGAAGAGAAGCCACTGGATAGTCATAAATGTCAACCAAGCCCAAAAAAGGGAAACCCATCCCCTCAGCCACCATCCAAGGCAGTCTTACCCAGGGGAACTACCAATCAATCACTAATCATTACCATGACCCCTTCCCCTAATGCAGGAGAAGGAGAGGTACTTACTGTTCAAGTCAAAGAAAAGCCAAAGCAATAGGTGCTTGATGTTGTGGGTTGGAGTGTTGCACTGTCCCCAGATTATTCGGTTAGTCAAAGGGCATTGCATCTACTCCTGAGAAATCACCATTAATTCACTAGAACACAATTTGTGGAGTTTGATTTGAAGGTGGCGTTTTCCTCAGGGGTTAGGAAGAGATGATCATTTTCCTCTTTGCTTTGCTTCTTTCTTTCCTGTTACCTGGTTGGGTTTTGGCTTACTCTTGCCCCTCTGTCATGTTTCTAGCACATAGTTTCCTCTTGGGCTTCTCTCTTGAGTTTTAGTGCTGTTTTGTGGCCATGAATATGGATCTACTTTCTCTCAGACTAGGTTACGCTGCTTTATTAAGTGATGTGGATTCAGATGATGGTCAAATATCAAACACCACTTTTCAGGTGTAAGTGATCAGTGCTCCATCCCCATCAGACCAGCAGTGTTGGCATAAGTGAAAAGCAAATTATCTCTGTTTTTGCAGCTCTGAGAACTCTAAAGATACAAAGGACTCATCAATCAATCCATCCCTGGTATTTATGGAACATTTACTATATGCATAGCACTGTACTAAGAGCTTGGGAGAGTATATAACAGAATTAGTAGAAATGAAACGTTCCATGCCCATAATGAGCTTACAATCTAGAGAACTACATCAGGAAATAGCATTGTAGGGGACTGGAGTTTTAACAGTATCATTACATGAACTTGCACAGCCAGACTAGAGAATAACATGAGTAAAGGACAGAACTACTCTGTGCTTCAGTTACCTCTTCTGTAAAATTCTTTCAATCATAATTATTGAGTGCTTACTGTGTGCAGAGCACTGTACTAAGCCCTTGGAAAGTACAATTCGGCAACAAATAGAGACAATCCCTACCCAACAACGGCCTCACAGTCTAGAACGGGGGGGAGACAGACAACAAAACAAAATAAAACATTCTGTAAAATGATGGTTAAGACTATGAACCCAGTGTGGAACATGGACTGTCCAGTCTGATTAGTTTGTATCTACCCCAGTGCTTAGTTCAGTGAGGAAGCACAATGGCCTAGTGGATAGAGTAGAGGCCTCGTAGTCAGAAGGACCTGGGTTCTAGTTCCACTTCTGCCACTGGTCTGCTGTGTAAAGACTGTAAGTTCATTATGAGCAGGACATGTGTCAGTTTACTGTTACATTGTACTTTCCCAAGCACTTAGTACAGTGCTCTGCACGCAGTAAGTGCTTAATAAATATGATTGAATGAATGAATGAACTCTAGGCAACTCACTTTACTTCCCTGTGACTCAGACACCTCATCTGTAAAATGAGGATTAAAACTGTGAGCCCTTTGTGGTACAGGGACTGTATCCAACCAAATGTGCAGGTGTCTGGGACATAGTAAGTGTTTAACAAATACTACAGTTATTATTATTATTATTGATACGTCTGGAACATGCTTAGTAAATACCATAAAAGAAAAAACTCCTGCAATTTTGTGTCACAATATAGTTACTCAGGCCCATCAGGGCCCTTCCAGCTGTTTTCCCGGGGATTTGGACTTCTCTAGTGTCATTCATCCACCTCACACTCACAACCTCTAAGCATGATGCACTTACCGTGCGCCAGGGGACTCATCACTGCATCTTGAGCCACACACAGGCATATGCAAGTACACCTGGAGTGTCAGATGAGCAATGGAAGGCCTAAAACCTATACCAGCTGCTTATCAACAAAAGATATAGCTTTCTTTTTATTCTGAGGTTCTTTGAGTTAGCCACCTGCCCCAGAGAGCTGGGCAATATTCCTGAACATGTCGGCTCAGTGGAAAGAGCATGGGATTGGGAGTCAGAGGTCTTGGGTTCTAATCCCAGCTTCGCCACTTATCGGCTGTGTGACTTTGAGCAAATCACTTAACTTCTCTGTGCCTCAGTGACCTCATCTGTAAAGTGAGAATTAAGACTGAGACCCATGTGGGACAACCTGATCACCATGTATCCCCCCAGCACTTAGAATAGTGCTTTGCACATAGTAAGTGCTTAACAAATACAATTATTATTATTATTATTATTATTATTATTATGTGAGAAGAAGAGAAGCAGTCTGGTATAGTGGAAAGAACCCGAGCTTGTGAGTCAGAGGTCATGGGTTCTAGTCCCGGCTCCACCACTTGTCAGCTGTGTGACCTTGGGGAAATCACTTCACTTCTCTGGGCCTCGGTTACCTCATCTGTAAAATAGGGATGAAGACTGTGAGCCCACAGTAAGTGCTTAATAAATGCCATTATTATGTCACAAACAACTAGGTCCATTTGTAGGAAGGGCCACCCAAAGTAGCCCGTGCTGAGGTGCCCTCAAGAAGTCTTGCTATGATTTTGTTACAGGAAAGGAACATTCTTTTTAAAGTTGAAATAGGGGGCTCAATCAAGTGGTACTTCTGGAGCATTTACTGTGGGCAGAACATTGTACAAGGAATTTAGGGAAGGACAATAGAGTAGGTAAAAGGCAATCAGCTCACTCCTTCCTATCTCACTACTCTCCCACTACAGCACAGCCCACACACTTCGCTCCTCGAATGCGAAATGTATGGGCTTGATCTTGTCTATCTTGCCACTGACCTCTCGACCATGTCCTGCCTCTGGCCTGGAACACTGTCCCTTCTCATATCTGTCAGACAATTACTCTCCCCCCATTCAAAGCCTTCATGAAGGCACATCTCCTCCAATAGGCCTTCCCTAAGCCCTCATTTCCTCTTTTCCCACTCCCTCTAGGTCACTCTGACTTGCTCCCTTTATTCACCACCCCTGCCCTTAACCCCACAGTACTTACATACCTATCTGTAATGTATTTATTTAATATCTATCTCCCGCTCTAGACTGTAAGCTCATTGTGGGCAGGGAATGTGTCTGTTATATTGCTGTATTTTCCCATGTGCTTAGTACAGTACCGCACACACAGTAAGCATTCAATAAATACAATTGATTCTTACCTTACCTTGTTGATCTCCTACTTCAAACATGCCCGCTCCAGTCCTAGAAAGCCAGCCAGCCCTGTGTGTCTTGTGCTCGTTTTTCCTGCAGCCGACGCCTTGCCCACACCCTCCCTCTGGCTGGGAACTCCCTCCCCCTTCATATCTGACAGTCCACCACTTTCCCCACCTTTAAAACCTTCTTAAAAATCACATCTCCTCCAAGAGGCCTTCCCTGATTAAGCTCTCACTTTGCCTATCCACCCTCTCTTCACAAGTATGCCCTTGGCTAACTAGCCCTTCAGTACTCACCCCAGCCCCAAAGCACTTATGTAAGTACCTTATTCTCTACTACTTACCCTAGCTGTAATTTAATGCCCTTCTCCCCTCCTATCTCTCTGGCCATTCATTCTCAGTCTCTGTTGCAGTTTCCTCCTCTGAGCTTAGTACAGTGATCTGCACACAGGAAATGCTCAATAAATATGAATGAATGAATTTATGCAGATGATTCCCAAATCTACATCTCCAACCCTGATCTCTTACTCTCTGCAGTCTCATATTTCCTCCTGCCTTCAAGACATCTCTTCTTGGATGTCCTGCTGTCACCTCAAACTTAACCTGTCCAAAACAGAACTCTATGTTCCCACCCAAACCCTGACCTCCCTCAGACCTTCCCATCATTGTACACAGCATTACCAATCTTCCCGTCTCACAAGCCCATAAATTTGGTGTTTTCCTCGACTCATCTCTTTCATTCAACCCATGTATTCTATCTGTCACTAAATCCTGTTGATTGAACCTTCACGACATTGCTAAAATCTGAACTTTCATCTCCATCCAAACTGGTACCATGTTAATCCAAGCACTTATCCTATCCTACCTGATTATTGTATCTGCCTCCTTACTGACCTCGCCGCCTCCCATCTCTCTCCCCTCCAGTACATACCTCACTCTGCTGCCAGGATCATTTTACTACAGAAACGTTTAGGCCATGTTTCCCCATTCCTCAAGAACCTCCAGGAGTTGCCTATCCACCGCCACATAATGAAAACAGGACACTTTTCATCTCACATCCAGTATTAATTTTATCACAAGTGAAATTCAAAGGTGAGTGTGCACTTAAATACCTGGCCATATATTAGAGATAGCTATACATATATTAGCAAAGAGATCATTTTTTTTAAAAAAAAGCACTTAACCCTCTAGCTCAATGATTATCAACCAATGTTTTGTGTTATCTCTGGGGATTTTGAACTCTTCTCCCTAATGCCTAGCTCCTAAGACCCTTATAACCTCTCATTAACCTTCCATGCCCCCACCCCCACCCCCCGGCACCCCCAAAAGCTGGCAAAATGTCAATGTTTCTTAGCTTCAGAGAAGGTGTCAGAGCGTGTTAGTCTCTTCATAATTGGAGGAGGAAGAAATGTTACTTTCAAAGAAAGGAGGGAAAAGACCCCATGAGGGAACAAATCAGAGAGATCAAACAGAGGGTGGGGGGTGTGAGCAGGACAGCAAATCCTGACCCAGATAATGAAAGTGGAGGGAGAAGCTTCAACTGCCTGAAGAGTTGTTCCTGATGCTCCTGTCTTCTACTCCTTCTGTACTCTGAGGGAAGTACTCCTGTCACATGATGTATCTTAAATATCCCCCCCAAAAGGGAAAAATGATTTAAATGTTAAGACAAAAGTGTCATCACAACAGCGTATTGAGGCTAAAATATTTTAAGCTGTCAAAGAAATGAAGCATAAAAGGAAGAGAGGTATCGAGTGTATTTTGAAAAGGGCAAGAGGAGAGTGTGACACCCTGCCAAAAGTTTAGCCAACCATGGGTCCGACTCCTATATTCGTCGGGACTTTGAAAACGTCCATTCAGACTTTCTACCACAAGGTGGCATCGTGAAGCCGCAAGCAGGACTGGGTACAAGTCTCTCAGGTCAAACCAGCTGAAGGTATAAACTCCTGTCTTGATCCTCTGAGCATCCACCTCGGCAGAAGCAAATTTCACTTGCCATTGTATCATACGTTGGGTACTAAAAGGTATAGGCCTGGGTTGCAGCATACCGCATCTAACTACAGACTAAACGGGGCACTTGTGTGAGTATGGTATGAAAGGAGATGGTGTAATTCAAAAAGCGTTGCAAGAAAAGCAGCAAGAGATCACATGGACTGAATTTCTGAAACCTATTTTTTTAAAGTTTGACAAATTAGAAAATATAAATGCCTCTACTCACCACTTACCCTGATCTACAAACATGTCCCTTTAAAATAATGATACCTACTAAAGTATCTTCATGTAACATTTTCCTCTAATAAAAGCACATATAAAAATAGGATTATTATAAATTCTCTTGATCAATAGCAGACAAAATCCTCAACTTAGCTGATGGTCAGAACAGAAATTCAGGGCAGGACATTTCAGTGTCTCTAAACAAGGGCTGATACTAACCCTTGCTGTGGAAATCCTGATATAACAGCAAGGGGTTTTCCCCATGTTTGCTGATCCTCCAACCTGCTCCCAATGAAGACTAGACTGCCAAAGACACCTAAAAATCACAAAAACACCTGATATGGTGGCAAGCCAGTTTCCTTCTTCCTGCCGTGAAAGACACTTCCGAGGAGCTAAGATCTAAGTAGCTCTCTACAGTGTGACTGCCTCTCTGACTACCCGACAGGGAAGGAACCCAGGCAGGTGAGATTTGCAACAATTTCTTTCAATTCTTGAAATTGGGGGTGGGGAGGTTGGGGAGAAGGGAGAACTTTTCCAAGAACAATGTGTTCTGTGGAATAGGACCAAAGGGAAGATATTTTGAGAGCAAGCATTTAAATCATCAAAATGATGAAGTCAATGCCTCGTAGTGTATATTATGCTGTAGAAAGTGAGCTTACAGATGATTCGGATGATCTTTAGCCTAACTACAGGGCATGCCCAGTGACTGAGTAATGCAACTGCTTCTAAACATTTGCAGTTTCCTCATCTCCTTATGAAGCCTTGTCTCTCACATGGTCACTGTTATAATTGCAAGCTCCTCAGGCCAAAGGTGTACAGAAAAGCAGGATTCAGAAAGAAGTTGAATTTGATTAAGAGGTCAAAGAGATATGCTGCCTGTGGCCAATCAGCAGCCACACAGAGAGCATTCTAATGGACAGCCATTTTGGTCCAGAAAACCACCCAAAGCAAAACAAATGGGAGGATTGAACCAACCCAGCTGAATAGAGCTGAAAGAGAAAAATCCCTTGTGATTCTAGAATCCTAAAGTTTCCTAGTGGTTGATTAGCATTTACTCCCTGTTCCTTCTTTAAAGATAATACCTTCCTAACCTTTCAGATTGTAAGCCCCCACAAAGACAGGGACCACTGTCTAATTCCCACCTGGGTAATCTTTCTCAGCTCTTCGTACAGTGCTGTGCCTAAGGTAAGCACTTAAGAAACTAGACTGGAGACCTTAAGCTCATAGTGGGCAGGGAATGTGACTATGAACTCTGTAATACTGTTATATTGTACTCTCTCAAGCACTTAGTTCAGTGCTCTGCACATACTAAGTGCTCAATAAATACAACTGATTCTACCATTACTAGTTCCTTAGATGGAGAATGCTAAAAGCAACGGGAGGGAAAGAGGCAAATGCAAAACCATTTGTATGACAGGTTTATGCTATTTGATGATTGTACGGTACCAAACCAAATGCGTGTCCCCTCTTCCAGCCAACAGGTTGGGATTTTGATCTTGGCAAATCCGCATGATCAACATCAGCTGCCCAGTTCCTAGGAAACACAAGATGCCACAGGGAACAAGTCCAGGAGGTTTACAGACTGCAGTGCATAATCTAATTGGGAAGGCATGGAAAACCAGTTAGGCTCCAGACATTATCAGGTGCAAGGACTTTATCTTGATCAAGGTTGAAAGTTTAATATGCACGTAAGCCACTAACTGCCAAGTGAGCAATATGTGGGTGACCTGCCTTTACCATTCCGACTCTTCCACCTAACCTTAAGGAACAGTGAGTTCAGTATATTCGCATTCATTAAACTTAGTGAACAACAAAAACAAAAATCAGCTTCCTGATGCTTCCTTGAATCACCTGCCTTGTGATAACTGCAAATCACCAGCAGTACCTGATGTGATTAGGAAAAAGATTAACTTGGCACTTAAAATTTCAATAATAGAAAAAGCTTATTCCAGAAGAAATGCATTAAACGGATATGGTTTGGTGCAGAAGGATGTTTCTCATAGGTGCAGGGAGAGGCCCAGGAAGCTACATGGCGGGATGATGCATTTGGGTGACTGATCCCTTGATTCTCGCAGCATGGATGAATTTGGACAATGTGGACTGGGTCTCATCTTCATTTGGAAGGAGGGTTCTTGGGAGGGAGGAGCTTGTATGTGTTGAAGTAGCCCACAACTTGCTGGGGAACCTCTGCCAGAACACACTGAGCAAGCGCTTCTTTGGGGGCCTAGAAAAGAGAATAGAGTCCAAGGTTGCAAGCTGGAAACTGGGCTAAAGACCCAGGTCCTACCCTCACTCCTTTCTTGCCAGGCATGGGGCAAGGGACTGGATAATAAACAGACTTCATACAACAGACACACTACTTCATCCCATCAATTGCTCTTTCTGGAGTTTTGTTAGTATTGTCCACTTCTTAATGCCTGAAAGGAAGCATTTCCTGATTAATAATAATAATAATGATGGTGTTTGTTAAGTGCTTACTATGTGCAAAAAGCTGTTCTAAGCACTGGGGGATACAAGGTGATCAGGTTGTCCCACATGGGGCTCACAGTCTTCATCCCCATTTTACAGATGAGGTAACTGAGGCCCAGAGAAGTTGAGTGACTTGCCCAAAGTCACATGGCACACAAGTGGTGGAGCCGGGATTCGTCATGACCTTTGACTCCCAAGCCTGGGCTCTTTCCACTGAGCCACACTGCTTCTCCATGACGAGGACTAACCTCATCTTCCCAAAGGTTTTCCCAATACTGAAAAAGCATCTTGGTGTAGTGGATAGAGCACAGGCCTAGGAGTCATAAAGTCATGGGTTCTAATCCCTGCTCTGCCACTTGTCTGCTGCTTGACCTTGGGTAAGTCACTGCACTTCTCTGTGAATCAGTTACCTCATCTGTAAAATGGGGATTGAGACTGAGCACCCAACATGGGACAGGAATTGTCCCCAACCCAATTTGCTTGTGTCCATCCCAGCAGCTTAGTATGTTGCCTTGCACATAGTAAGCACTTAAATACCATAATAATTATTATTACTATTACAGTACCACCATCCTCCCTGTCTCACAACTTTTCCATTATCCTCATCTCATCTCTCTCACTCAACACGCATACTCAATCTGTCACTAAATCCTGTCAGTTCTATCTTCACAACAAGGCTAAAATCCACCCTTTCCTCTCCATCTAAACTGCTACCATGCTGATTCAAGGACTTGTCTTATCTCACCTTGACTACTGCATTAGTCTCCTCACTGACCTCCCTGCCTCCTGTCTTCCCTCCCCATTCCATACTTTATTTGCTACCTGGATCGTATTTCTAAAAAAAGTTCAGTCTAAATCTCCCCGCTCCTCAAAGATCACCAGTGGTTCACCATCCACCTCCTAATTAAACAACAACTCCTTATCACTGGCTTTAAGGAACTTAATCAGCTCTTCCTCTCCTCCCTAACCTCCAACTCCCACCCAACCCACACACTTTGCTCCTCTAATGCCAACCCACTCTCTGTACTTCTAAGTCACCTGCCTTGTCATTAACTGCTTGCTCACATGTTCCCTCATGCCTGGAACTCCCACCCCCTTCATTTCCAACAGACCACTACCCTCCCCATCTTCGAAGCCCTACTAAAATCGTATCTCCTCCTAGAGGCCTTCCCTAACTAAATTTCCCCTATTCACCCTACCTTCTGGATTCACCTTACCCCCATCCCTACAGCATTTATGTACATATCTTTATACTCTGCCTTTTCCCCTTCCTGTAGTTTATTTTAATGTCTGTCTCCCCTACTAAACTTTAAGTTTCTTGGGGGGCAAGAATTGTGTCAGCGTGGCTCAGTGGGAAAAGCACGGGCTTGGGAGTCAGAGGTCGTGGGTTCAAATCCCGGCTCCGCCACGTGTCTGCTGTGTGACCTTGGGCAAGCCACTTAACTTCTCTGTGCCTCAGTTACCTCATCTGTAAAATGGGGATTAATACTGTGAGCCCCACGTGGGACAACCTGATCACCGTGTATCCTCCCCAGTGCTTAGAACAGTGCTTTGCACATAGTAAGCGCTTAACAAATGCCAATATTATTATTATTATTATTAAACTGTATTACTCATCCAAGTGCTTAATATAGTTCTCTGCACAATGTAAGATCTCAAATAGCAATGATTGATTGATAAGAAGACTGAAATACAGCTAAATCTACTGGGTAACTAAGGCAGCACTAGTGACAATTCATCATTCATTCAATCATATTTATTGAGCACTTACTGTGTGCAAAGCACTGTACCTAACACTTGGCCCAGTCAATCATTCAGTGGTATTTATTGAGACCTTACTGTGTGAGGAGCACTATACTAAGTGCTTGGAAGAGTGCAGTATAGCAGAGTTGGTTGATATGATTCCTGCCCTCAAGGATCTTTCAATCTAGTGGGGGAGACAATGAAAAAAAAGTACATATAGGGAAAGAAGCAGAGTATAACAATTAATCAATCAATGGTATTTTTTGAGCACTTTGTGCAGAACACTGTACTAAGTATTTGGGAGAGTACAACACAACAAAGCTGGTAGTCAAGTTACCTGCCCATAATTATCTTACAGTCTAGAGATTGTGTATATAAGTATTGTGGGCTGGGGTGAGTACTGAAATACTCAAGTCCCTTAAGGGAGGGACTAATTAATAATTGGCTTCTCAGGAATTTGAAGGATTTATGATTAAGACTAATTGCAGGCATTTTTAGAGCAATTTTTTTCTGAAAGTTGATGGTTCTCACAATCCACCTATGATTCTGATGATTTCCTATAATTTCCTATCACTGTCAGCATTGAAATGCATGAAATAAGTCTCAGTCCTCTGCTCCACTCCCTGCTTTTCTCTCAGATGATCTGTCCTGTTCCACGCAAGTGAGAAGCAGTGTAGTATAGTGGAAAGAGCATGGATGTGGGAGTCAGGGGACCTGGATTCTAATTCTAGCTCTGTCACGTGTCTGCTTTGTGACCCTGGACAATTGATTTCACTTATCTGTACCTCAATTACCTCATCTGTGAAATAGGGGTTAAGACTGTAAGTCCCATGTAGGATAGGGCCAATGCCCAACCTGATTACCTTATATCTTTCCCAGTGCTTAATACAGTGCCTCGCACATAGTAAGTGCTTAAATAGCATTTTAAAAAAAAACACAACGAATAGTGAGTTGGTATTTTCTGATACTTGTTCACCAAGAATAACCTCTAAAGTTGAATAGGTTCAGGTATACCACATTCCACCACCATATGTCAGGGGTGTGTGAGCAAAGCAGTTCCAGGATTTCTATGGGTAACAATGTTGGATTGCAGGGTCTGTTTGGGGAAATCCTCAATATTGGGCTGCAAAGTCCAAGGTCCAAGTGTGGGATTTGAGAGTGGGAGGGGGGGAGTGCGGAGCAGATGGAAAGCTTGAGAAGTGATGTTCCTTTATTTCCACTGTACTGTTCTCCCTGCTCCTAGACACTCTGAGGCATAAGTCAATTACAGAGGCATGAAGAAAGTCAAGTAGTTTCCATAACTAACAATAATCATAACTGTGGTATTTAAGTGTTTATTATTATTTTTCAGGCACTGTACTAAGTGCTGGGGCTAGATTAGACATAGTCCCTGTCCCATATCAGACTCACAGTCTTAATCCCCATTTTACAGATGAACTACTGAGGCACAGAAGAGTGAAGTGACTTGCCCAAGGTCACACAGCAGACAAGTGGCAGAACCGGAATTAAAACTCATGTCCTTCTGACCCTAAGCCCGTGTTCTATCCACTAGGCAATATGGTTTCTCTTGTAACTCCCACCAACTCACATGAACAAATTTCCCCTGGAGGCTTTTAGGAATGTGAGACAGAGCAGATTCTCCAATCTTCATCATCATCAATCGTATTTATTGAGCGCTTACTGTGTGCAGAGCACTGTACTAAGCGGTTGGGAAGTACAAATTGGCAACATATAGAGACAGTCCCTACCCAACAGTGGGCTCACAGTCTAAAAGGGGGAGACAAAACCAAACATACTAACAAAATAAAATAAATAAGGATCAAGCTCCTGATCAAAGGTTAGTCTGGCCCTGAAGGTGGGTGGGGGGTGCTGATCATTTATCCCCTCAATATGGCCCCAAGACCTATGCTCATCGTGTCTGAGGACCTAAGTGCATAAATGGCTCAGTGAAAACTAGTTCCACTATGAGTAATTCTTGCAGAAATCTGGCAGTAGTAAGAGCCTTGCATAGGAGCTTTCAGGAGCATCATTAGATTTAGCCAGTAAAGAAAGACCTGGAATTCCTGGCTGGGAGCCAATAATAATAATAATTACGGTGATTGTTAGCACTATGTGCCAAGCACTGTTCTAAGCAATGGGGTAGATATAAGTTAATCAGGTTGGACACAGTCCCTGTTCCCATTTTAAAGATTAGGTAATGGAGGCACAAAGAAGTGAAGTGATTTGCCCATGGTCACAGAGTAGATATGTAAAAGGGTCTGGATGATAACTCAAGTCCTTCTGATTCTCAAGTCCGTGCTTTATCCACTACGCCAATGCCACTTCTCGATAATAGGTCAACAGCTGATTTGGCTTCTACAGGAAGGACGGGGGAAATGGGCTCAAAATTCCCCCGACTTCCAGCTTGTTCTGTAGCTAGGTACTACAGGGACCAGTGGTAGGGGATGGAAAAGTTTCAGAGACAGAGTCCAAGGGCTATAGTGGAAGAAGCTGGGGGCAATAGCCTCCAGGTGGGAGGGGAGGGGGAACAATAAAATGGTAACTATGCAAAGAATGGGAAGTCTAAGAAAAATGATGGACAACGGAGAACGTGCTAACTTGTTACATCAATCAGTCATTGGTATTTATTGAGCGCTGTGTGCAGAGAGATCACTGCACTAAGCGCTTGGGAGATTATAAATCAACAGAGTTGGTAGACATACCAAAAAAAGTAATTCTGAAGCCCCATTCCCTGGAATTCTTAAACTGTATCTCTTTTTTAGTAAAACAAATTAAATGGCCCACCTAACCATCTTCCAGTATGAAGGAAATTAATTGTAAAATCCGGACCCTTCAGAAATCACAATGCACTTTCTTAGAGAATTGACCATGTACGTAAAAGCAAACCTGAAGAACATACAGTAAAGTTCTCTCACACTGTCTTTTAACAAAGGAAAAAAATATAGTTATATAAATGGGACTGGACCTAAAAATTTAGAAATGGCTATGAAAAACCTGAGTTCATCATAGAGTGTTAAAAAAATGATAAAGCAGCTTCTCAGTATGTGGCTAAAAGTCTATTTCTCATTCACTCTATCTTTGGTCTCCCATTCTAATTCCAGGAACCTCAAGATGCTCCACTTGTTGCCCATCTACTTCCACAAACAGAAACACCTCACCATTGGCTTTAATGCACTCAATCACCTTGCCCCCTCCTACCTCAACTCGCTACTCTCCTATAACCCAGCCTGTACACTTTACTCCTCTAAGGCTAACCTTTTCACTGTTCCTTGATCTCGTCTATCTCGCCACCAACCTCTCACCCAAGTCCTGCCTCTGACCTGGAACACCCTCCCTCCTCATATCCGACAATCACTCTCTCCGCTTTCAAAGCCTTGATTGCATGTCTCCTCCAAGAGACCTTCCCTGACAAAGCCCTCTTTCCCTTTTCTTCAACTCCCTTCTGTGCCGCCCTGACTGGCTCCCTTTATTCATTCTCCCCCACGTATATAACTGTAATTGATTTATATTCACTCCACTGTATTTACTGAGTGCTTACTGAGTGCCTGGCACTGTACTAAATGTCTGTCTCCCCCTCTACACTGTAAGCTTGTTGTGGGTAGGGAATGTGTCTGTTATATTGTTGTATTATACTCTCCCAAGCACTTAGTCAGTGCTCAGCACACAGTTAGTGCTCAATAAATACGATTAACTGACTGACAGAAATTCCGAATTTTCAGTTCTGCTGCCTGAGCCCCAGCTGGCCAGGAGCCCAGATGGACTTGCAGCCCTTGGTGCCAGAAGAGTCCAGTGGCATGGGAATCAGTCAGTCAGGGCCCACAGGATGCTAGTCTATCAGCACTGAGGACAGAGAGGGGATACTCACGTTCTGGAATTGTCGGAAAGGCACAAACTGGACAATGTCTCGAATGGCTGCCTCGCCCGTCGGGGACCTGAGGGCCCCGCCATCGCCATCCAGGAACTCCATGGCACTGAAATCAGCTCCACCAACCCCGATGATGATGATGGACATAGGAAGCTTGGCGGCATTCACGATGGCCTGACGGGTGGCATCAAGGTCGGTGATCACGCCATCCGTGATTATCAGGAGCACAAAATATTGCTGTCAGACAAGACAGACCTGGTTATGCTCACAAGTAACTGGTGCCCTGCTCATCACAAGGGACAGAGGAAGATGTGTCAAGGCTTCCCCATCAAGCTCCAAAATTGAAGGCCACTTCTTATTCTGAACTCCCCCCCATCTTGTAGCCTTGTATTACTCCTTTTCTTGGCTCAGCTTCCCTCTTTGCCTGGAGTTAGGATAGCTTCTTCAGAACACGTAGGTGGCAGGGTGGCTTGAACTCAGAAATAAAACATTCCCTCATGCCCCTCAGATCTGTTTCATATACTATGGCCAAGACTAACACACTACGAAGGGTCACGGAAGTGGGTCACTCAGTCACGTGAAATCCTGAAACAGGACTGAGGAAAGAAAGTTCCTCAGGAGACCACACCTGCCATACCAAGCAGCAGCCTATTCTGGAAATGCAACAATGAAAAAGGATGATCTGCTGGAGAGAGTGACATATCATATGTGAAAAACTAAAAGAAGTAAAAAAGCTGATGTGAGAAAGCAATAACTCCAGTAGAGGAAACAAACTGACAAAGTAAAACGGTGGGCCAAGTTGGCTTGGCTATCACAATACAATATGCCTATGAGAGACAAGTTGGGAAGGAGAAGTAAAATCATTCCTTTGCTCCTGCCATCACTACAGCTCATAATGAATTG
This sequence comes from Tachyglossus aculeatus, assembly GCF_015852505.1. Classification (NCBI taxonomy): domain Eukaryota; kingdom Metazoa; phylum Chordata; class Mammalia; order Monotremata; family Tachyglossidae; genus Tachyglossus; species Tachyglossus aculeatus. The sequence continues at coordinate 95,954,712 of NC_052069.1, forward strand.
GTCAACATGGTCAGTGACCAGTACTTGGATTTTTTAATTTTTTTAATTAAAGGGCAGAGGGGACAAAGGGGTTTCTTAAGAGCAACAAGGCCTAATGGAAAGAGCACGGCCCTGGGAGTCAGAGTTCCTGAGTTCTAATACTGACTCTGCCAGTTGCCTGCTGTGAGATCTTGGGCAAATCACTTAACTTCCCTGTGCCTCAATTTCCTCATCTGTAAAATGGGGATTCAATTAGCCTAGCCTCCCTCCTTAGACTGTGAGCTCCAAGTGGGATAAGGACTGTATCCGACTGGATTAACCTGTATCTAAAAGAAAAAAAGAACAAGCCCTGATTGTCCCGGAAATACTTAGAGAGCTAACCTCGGGGGCTCTGGCAAGGGTATTCAAGTCACACAACATTCCCAGAGTCCCCACTACCAACGCTCATGGCTGTGGGGGTGGGGGCATGTGCCAGAACAGCTGCTTTCCAGAGTCAGTCAGTTTTGAGCCAGCCCTACTTCTAAGTCTCTTTAGCTCTCCTTACAGCGAAAGTTTTTGTTGGGCTTCTTGATACCTGTATATAAAGTTTGAGGGCAGGCAAAAATCTTTGGGGGGAAAATTATGAAAGATGAGCAGAAAGAAGAGGTAGGGCAAGTCATCGGCAACAATGAGCCTGGTAAATACGCTACAATCCAGGAAAAGTAGACCACTCTAGAAGGGCAGAAGTTTCATGAAATGGAAAAAGGGACAGAGTGAAATAAAAAAGGGAAAGGATGAGTGCTGCATGTTGAAGGATTTAAATGGCATTATGGCCCATTCCAGGCTTCAGAGACAGCCTGAATTGCAGCCACTGCCTTAAAAAAGAAAATAATATTAAATCATGAAAGATTCAAAGATGTAAGGGCAGGGGGAAGAGTCTTTCCCTTCCCATGTCCTTCCAGCACCTCTGGCCTTACAAAATACTTACAGATGCTGTCTGTTGTTGGGTAGCTGCAGCAGCAAACCTGGCCACATGATTTATAATTGGAGAAAAGTTAGTGGGTCCGTATAACCTCAGCTGAGGAAGGCAGGACCGATAGGCATCTACAATGCCTTGGATTCCTAGAGAGTGAAATAATGAAGCATTAATAACGATTAGAGATGCAGCATAGCCTAGTGGATTGAGCACGGGCCTGGGAGTCACAAGGACCTGGCTTCTTATCCCACCTTCTCCACTTGTCTGCTGTGTGACCTTGGGCAAGTCAGTTCTCTCCTCTGTGCCTGTTATCTCATCTGTGAAATGGGGATTAAGACTCTAAGCCCCATGTGGCACATGGACTGTGTCTGACCTGATTACCTGATATCTACCCCAGTGCTTAGAACAGTGCCTGGCACATAAGAGTTTAACAAATACCATTTGAAAAAAAAAATGATGAAGCCCAATTATAGCAAGGGGACTGACTCTTCATTTGTCCGGGGGGTTGGGCAGGAAACTTGGGCATGAAGTGTTTTGAGGGGACCAGCATGGGGATGATCACCCCCAAGGAACTGTGGGCAGGGAATGTGTCTGTTTACTGTTATATGGTACTTCCCCAAGCGCTTAGTACAGTGTGCTGCACATAGTATGACTGAATAAATGAAAGAAAATGACTCAATCACAGCATCATTCCCAAATGGCCCTCTTTCCCAATATGGTGAAGAATGAGTAACTAAAGTTGTGAAAAATGTTTTATTGACCCTCTTCTAAAAGGAGCGATATGAAATCAGAATCTTCTACTAGGGTTAAAAGAGCAACTGAATTGGATATTTCAGGCATCTTGGCTGTAATATCCAACTGAATATTAGGGTAGGATGCCACCCTGTTTTATGTCTGCTGCGAGAAAATGTTCTATTCTCCAATGACACACTAATTTTACTGTGAACCACTACTCACAAACGAGGCAGTGAGACAAAGGCTGGAACCCACTATAAAGCAAGTAAATGGACCTCTAAAATGCAAGATGTTAGTAAACCTGTACTAAAGCATGTTAAAGCAACACCTCAAAATTGTGGATTAATAGGAAGAAATCCCTAACTGAATTCATGAAAAGGTCAAATCAGGGACACCTTTCTCTAACTCTATTCCAGGTTGGAGTCTTTAAGGGATCTTCCCAAACCCTTTACAGAGTGTTGGGCTCCTAGGCAGGGCCCACCCTTCTATCTCCTGCCCAACCTGGGCCGAGGACTCTGAGCTCCAGCTGGGCCCTTTTTTTCATTCATTCATTCAATCGTATTTATTGAGCGCTTATTGTGTGCAGAGCACTGTACTAAGCACTTGGGAGGTACAAGTTAGCAACATATAGAGATGGCCCCTACCCAACAGCGGGCTCACAGTCTGCCAGCTATCTTTCCCTGCTGTCCTGCCTTCCGTCTCTGCTGCTGTGATAGAGGACTTGTTAGAGGGAGGAATGGAAGAAAGAAGTACTACTGATTGATAATAAGAAGAAAGGAAGAAGGGAGAGAGGGAGGGAGGAAAGGAGGAGAGAGAAAAAGAAGAGGGAGGGAGAAAGTAAAAGAGAGAAGGAGGGAGGGAAGAAAATGATAGAGACCCAGAGACCTACAGACCACACAGAGACAGGGAGATGGAAATTCCTTAACTACATTCCTACTCCTCCCTCCTCTTTTCACCTTCCCTTCATGCTCTGCCCATCTTAGGTCCAGCAGGCAAGACCATTTCACTTTCCCCCATTTCACAGCCCCTCTGGGATCAGGCTTGAGAAGAGGCTTAAGCAGTGAGCCATGTTTATCCAGCAGGAAAGAGAGTCTTGCTTCATCAGGAAGTCTGGATTCAGGGAGACTCAATTCAGGAGGTTTTCAGTATTAGTAACATTAAACCAGGTACTGTTCTATCCTACTTTACATAATGGAGAGGAATGGTAATATGATAAATACAGAGACAATATCTGGGAGGTTTCAAAGTGGGACGAAAGTTTCAGTTTACAGTCCTCTCATTCTATTGCTTATAACTTACCTTTACAGAACGGGTTTGTTGGGTTGAAGTTCAATGGAAATTCATGTGACACCTGTCAACACACAGAAGGGAAACTGAGGCTTCTAGCCAGGTAGGGAAGCCTATGGTTTTAGTTTAGCTTAAGAAATGAAGGTCTCCTTACCTGCCACTGAGGAGGAATCTGAGCTCCAAACCCAAAGGCTGGAAACATTTTATCACTGAAAAAGATTTAAATAAACGAATGTTATTTTTTCTCCCCCTCTTTGAAGCTGAGGACCCGAATTAGTGGACATTTCTATTAGCAATCATCAGTTTTGATCACCAAGAGACTCATCAGGAACCATTTATAAATAAAAAATTTTCCAGTTCAGCGAACTCTTGAAGAACTCTTTAAATTTCTTAGAAAACTCTTTGTTAAATTGTGGTATATAAAAGAGTCCATTGAATTAGCTCAGAGATTTTTTTTTTATTTTAAGAAGATAAATAATTTTGCCCAGTCAGCCCTAGCTGTTTCCAGTAATTATGTTCTGCCTAAACAGTACAAAAATCAGTATGTGAATGATGAATATTTGTCAATGGTGTAAGATGTATTTTTGGCAGAATTTTAGCTGTTTTAACAATGTTGTGCAGAGTTTTTGGATAGGCTAGATCTGAAAGGCTGCTGCAGAAAACTCACAAGATGACAATGTTTCTGCAGATTAAAAAAAACAATCAGAGTAGGTTCAGGTTAAAATTATTTCAGTAATTTTTCCTGGCCATATCTTGAGGGTGAAACTAGTTTCCAGGATCGAACCCGAGGCTGAGCTGCAAACTGTGAGTTGGTTCACACCAATGAGGAGTAAAAGCAAATCCAACAAGGAAGTTGGCCAGCTCTGTTCAACACAGAACAATAAATGGATCATATGGTTGGTCTATGCTCAGTTCTCCTGGTTTCTCTACTGCTCAGTTTTTCTCTGGGTGTCTTTTAAATCTGTCAGCAGGAAGTGCCCTTATCTTTTCCTCCTCCTTCCTCTTCACCTTCTCCCCAACCTCCACAACCTGTGAGCAGTCCAGTGGAGAGAATGCAGCTCTGGGAACTGAAAGACCTGGGTTCCAGTGCCAGTACCACAGGAAGAGGAGTGCCTGCTGGGGCTATGCCATTAATGGTGAAGATTTTTGACCCAAAAACCACTTAGGGAGTTTTACAAGAATGAACTGGTCCAAAAGGAATCCTGAAAAGCAGCTGGTTAGTGTGGGGGGAAAAAAACCGCAATGACTACAGAGGCAGAGGCCTGTTGGGTCTTGGTGCCCAGCAGTGTCGGCACCCTACTACCTTATCTTTGGCTACGTAAAAAAAACATTTGTGGTACTTTGCGATATCGGCATTTCTGTCCACCTACTTGTTTGTTGCCCTCTGTCAGTCAGTTGCATTTACTGAACACTTATTATGTGCAGAGCACTGTACTAAGCACTTGGGAGTGTAAAAACATAACAAGATAATACACATTCCTTGCCCACAATGAGGCTATAGTCTAGTGCCCCCTCAGGAACACAACCAGCAGGGATGAGAGTGTGAGAGTGCCACTGAACAAACTTCTACCACTATAATCAATTCCTTCTTTCAGGGTCTCAGTTCTGAAGTCTCACAGCCAAGATTCATCCATCGTCCTCAACAGGAGACTTCATCCAACAACCTCAACCCTTCTACTATTTGCCCCGGGGGAAATGGGACCAGAGGTCATGAGCTTTAGGGTTCCACCTGACAACTTTCAGGAAATCTGGATGGGTATCAGTGAGTCCAACATAAATCTCTCACACTGTCCTCTCTGTGCCCCTTTGCCAGCCCCCTCTGCCCTGCCCTCCCCTTTTAACTTTTGTTCTAAAGCTACCTGCCTCTCCCCGCCACACCTGCAGATCCCAGAGATGCCAAACTCACTCCCATACCTCCGGCAAGACTCCAGGCCAAGATGACCCTGTGCATCCAAAACCCATTTCACCTCCTTTTTCAAAGAACACATTCATTCATTCATATTTATTGAGCGCTTACTGTGTGCAGAGCACTGTACTAAGCACTTGGGAAGTACAAGTTGGCAACATATACAGATGGTCCCTACTCAACAACGGGCTCACAGTCTAGAAGGGGGAGACAGACAACAAAATAAAACATACTAACAAAATAAAATAAATAGAATAGTAAATATGTACAGGTAAAATAAACAGAGTAATAAATCTGTACAAACATATATACAGGTGCTGTGGGGAGGGGGAGGTAGGGCGGGGGGGACGGGGAGGGGGAGAATACATTCATGAATATTCACATATTCAGCACTCCCTGCCTCTGCCCTTTCCCTGGCACATGAAAAGCAGAATTGCCTAGTGGATAGAGCACAGGCCTGGGTGTCAGAAGGACCTGGGTTTTAATCCCAGCTCCGCCACTTGTCTGTTGTGTGACCTTAGGCAAGTCATTTCACTTCTCTGTGCCTCAGTTAACTCATCTATAAAATGGGGTTTAAGACTGAGAAACCCATGCAGGACAGGGACTGTGTCCAACCTGATCGTTTTGTATCTACCCCAGTGCTAGTGCCTGTTTCTAGACTGTGAGCCCGTTGTTGGGTAGAGACCGTCTCTATATGTTGACTATTTGTACTTCCCCAAGTGCTTAGTACAGTGCTCTGCACACAGTGAACACTCAATAAATATAACTGAATGACTGAATGGTACATAAGCACTTAAATACCAAAACAAACCCCCCCCCCCCCAAAAAATGTATTGAGTCGTCATTTTTCACATGAGGAAACTGAGGCACCGAGAAATTAAGTGAGTTGCCCAAGTCGTACAGCAGGCCAGTCAGCAGAGCCGGGATTAAAATCCAGATGCTCTGATTCCCAGATCCATGCTCTTCCCTCTAGGCCATGTGGCGCATCCCCTCATCCATCATCACACCAAACCTTGGCTGGAAGAAGCCAACCCAGATAGAGCCACACCAGCCATGGCTGGAGAAGGCCTCAGCTTCCGCAGCCATGACCACGAGGATCCTCGAAATGAACAGAATGACTCCAACCATTAGCCTGAATTACTTAGTGAGTTTGAACGAATATTAGCACTGGACGTGATGGAACATGAGACACACATGCAGCTTGTGGAGCTGATCAGTACCAGCTGACAAGAGGAGGAAATAGCTCTGATACCACCATAAGCAGTGTAATGGAATGATGTCATGTAGAGGCCCCATAAAATCCAGTAACTTCAGGTTCACAAATGGGTTAATAGGAGGGCCCTACTCACAACTGCTGCTGACCTGGCGAGTTTTCCACAAAGATGAAGAGACAGAATTGGTAGTACAAAAGAAAGAAGAGTGACCTAATGGATAAAGCATGGGCCTGGGAGTCGGGAGGACCTGGGTTCGAATTCCACTCTGTCACTGGTCTGCTGTGTGTTTTTGGGCAAGTTACTTCACTTCTCTGTGCCTCAGTTACCTCATCTGTAAAATGGGGGTTAAGATTGTGAACCCCATGTGGGACATGGACAGTGTCCAACCTGATTAGCTTGACTCCACCTTAGTGCTTAGTACAGTGCCTGAAGCATAATAAACACTGAAATACTGTGAGAAAAAGATGAATAAAAATTTAGGTAGTTTCCTTCTCTTTAAAAATAATCCTGTTTGAAGTGCATAAAGAAAAGCATTAGATGTTTAAGGAAAGTTATTCCCACCAATGGGTTTTTTTTGTTGTTGTTTTTTTTAACTATACACAAGTCGCTGAAGCTATGGTAAATTAATACTTACTGATCATAATCCTGAATGACCATTCCTACAGACCAGATAGCAGTCAAATATTCATTAACCCCATTAGGGCTGATGTAATGCAAAGAGTCAGGAGAGTGAGGGTCTCCATTAGAGCCAGTGAAGTCTACTCCGACCTAATGGAAAAAACAGACAAAAATCTTACCAGGGAACAAAAAGCAAGAAGATCTGACACATCTAGGAAGATTTCCTGGACCAAATTTACAGCTCCAGACAGGAGGAATGGTCTGTTCAGCATCTCTGAAGACAATGGAATCATGACAAAGAGTATGCTGTCATCAGCATTTAAGTTGCCTCTAAATAGGATGCAATCTCTATAAGGAAGCATATTTATCTGGAAGTCTTAATTCCTGAAGTTATAGTTACAGCTTGGCTTAGAAATATGAAATGAAATAATCTGTTTATGCGGTACAGTTGTTCTTGGTGTTCAAATGCACCGCCGCTGATGTTGACATTCACCTATGGGTGTGTGAGTATGTGGCTGAAAGGGCCAATGTCCCAGACACACTGGGCACACTTACAAACTATCCTCTGTGGTGTTGTTGGACACACCCAGAACTGCTTTCACTTTTGCCTCTTTGTAGCACAATTCTTAAAAAGCTTCTGTTCAAAAGGAGCCACTCCTTTCTCACTCACAGGTTACTCGAATTGCAGCAAAGGACTCTCATTTTCAGCTGGGGTGAACCATTCCAATGGGTGAACCACTGGGAAGCAGCAGGGTGTATTGGATGGAGCATGGGCCTGTGAGTTAGAAGGTCATGGTTTCTAACCCTAGCTCTGCCACTTGTCAACTGTGCATGGCCTTGGGCAACTCACTTCACTTCTCTGTACCTCAGTTACCTAATCTGTAAAATGGGGATTGAGACTGTGAGCCCCATGTGAGACAGGGACTGTGTCCAACCTGATTTGCTTGTATCCGCCCCTGTGCTTAGTACTGTGCCTGGCACATATTACGCACTTAGTGAATACCACAATTATTACTATTATTATTTCTGAGACCTTGATTTACATATGCTTCAACTGTTTCCTCTAGCCTCCGTGCTTTTGGTTGGCCAATTTCAGCTCACCAAGCAGCAGCTATTTAGGTATCTTTCTGTCATTCACATTCCTAACGTGTTCCATTCAATGCAAATGAACTGACTTGAGAACACAAGTTCAATGGTAGGAGATGGGCTTTTCTCCAGGTCTTCATTGTTTGTGATCCTGTCTAGCCATATTGAGAGTAGCCTCTAAGTGACACCGCGGGAACTTTTCAAAGAATCGGATGTGGCATCTGCAGGGAGTCCTCACCTAACCGCTGTAGTGGATGGCATCCAAGCTTTGGAGACCTTTAGTTTGGATTGGAGCTCAATACCAGCATACCACACTGTTGCTAAACTTCGTTTAGCTTAGCTTCAAAATGAAAAGCTACATCATCTATAGATGTGTTAATGATTTACTACAGAGAAAACAGACTCTACACATCTGCAGGCTCTTGAGGCTAACACCATCATCATCAGTAACAAGGATACTTATTGAGCACTTCTTGGATGCAGAGCACTGTAGTAAGCACTTGGGAAGTACAAGTTGGCAACATATAGAGACGGTCCCTACCCAACAACAGGCTCACAGTCTAGAAGGGGGAAACAGACAACAAAATAAAACATGTGGATGGGTGTCAAGTCGTCAGAACAAATAGAATTAAAGTTAAATGCACATCATTAACAAAATAAATAGAATAGTAAATATGTACAAGTAAAATAGAGTAATAAATCTGTACAAACATATACACAGGTGCTGTGGGGAGGGGAAAGAGGTAGGGCGGGGGATGGGGAGGAGGAGAAGGAAAAGAGGGCTCAGTCCGGGAAGGCCTCTTGGAGAAGGTGAGCTCTCAGTAGGGCTTTGAAAGGAGGAAGAGAGCTAGCTTGGTGGATGTGTGGAGGGAGGGCATTCCAGGCCAGGGTACAAGGAGTTTACAGTCTAGAGGGGGAGAAAGGCACTGACATAAATAATAATTTATATATAACTTATAACAGCAAGTATTGGACCCAGTTGACCTGAGTGGTAGAGATTAAAATCCTGATCATTAATTTGATATAAAAAAACCCCACAATTATAAAAGATCATGCATTATGGTTTACTTCAGAAAGTACCACCCCGCTTTGTTGACTGTTATTAATTTTACGTACAGTAAAATTCAGCTGACATCCTCCCATGATGTAGTCCAGAAAGGTGCATTCCACTATAATCTAAACAGAAACAGAAATAAATCTTCCTATTTTAGAATATGGAACCAGGTTACATTATTTGAAAAACCAAACATTTCATCTTATTTTTTTAATGGAAAATACCAACATTCAAATAGCTTGCTTACTGGCCAAAAAGAAGACTACAATTAAATCTGGTGATTTCCAAATATAGGTTGGGCTTTATCATTTAAAATAATTTCTCTCTTCAGCCAGTCAACTTTCAGGCCTCTCCACATCTCATTCTTAAGCAAGTACCAGGATTGTCTTATCCATCTTTTAGGGATGGAAAAGATTACTTTTTGCTTTGGTTGGAATAGTCTGTTGGAAGTTGGAATATTCTGTTGGGAGGCAAGCTGCATGGCCTAGTGGAAAAAGCATGAATCTGGTAGTCAGAGGCTCTGGGTTATAATCCCAGCTCTGTGACTTGCCTGCTGTGTGACCTTGAGCAATAAATATAGTTATTTGTTAAGTGTTTACTACTTGCCAAGCACTGAACTAAAACGCTAGTGTACTTACAAAATAATCAGGTTGGACACAGTCCCTGTCCCACATGGGGATCACAGTCTAAGAAGGAAGGAGTAGGATTTAATCCCTATTTTAAGGATGAGGAAACTGACACACAGTAGTGTTAAGTGACTTGCCCAAGGTCACAGAGTAGGCAAGTCACAGAGCTGGGATTAGAACCCAAGTCCTTTGACTCCCAGGGCTGTGCTCTTTCCACCAGGACAGGCCGCTTCCCCAAACCACTTAACTTCTTAGTGCCTCAGTTTCCTTGCTTATAAAATGATCTCCCTCTTACTCAGACTTTAGCCTCATGAGGGACAGGGACTGTGTCTGATCTAATTATCATGCATCTACCCTAGCACTTAGTACAGTGCTTGTCACTAAGTTCTTGGCATGATAATTATTTCCCTTTAACAAAATTACATAAAAACTAAGGCAGAATACAAGTATTGCACAGCAATGGAATAAATTACTTTTGAAGTCTGAAGAAATGAGTAATAAGAAACCTCAAGGGGGCTTTAGGCATAAGGTGTGAGAGCTTTGACACAAGGCACAGCACTCTCTTCAATCTGTGTATTCCTAATTTCCCTCCCCATCTCCCTTCCTTGCCTTTATCACACTCCTTTCCCATGTCAGATTGAAATAAGCACCCTTTAAAAAGGATGCTGTATACTCAAAGAGCTTGTGGACAGAAACAACCTAACAGTTGGACTGCTCAGAAAGCAAGAACTTAAGCGCTTGGATTAGTCAATCAGTCACATTTATTGAGAGTTTACCATGCACAGAGCACTGTACTAAGCACTTTAAAGAGTGCAATACAATGGACACAGTCCCTGCTCATAATGAGCTTAGAGTCTAGAGTAACAGTTTACAGTCTAGTTCCAGAGCTCCGGTTTGCGGAGACTGGTTTTCAAGAGGGAGGGCTGGAACTATAGAAACTGCATTTAGAGAGTGCCAAGCACTTGCATGATGCTGACAGACTCTTTAATATTATCTCTTTACTCTCCTCACTGTTTATAGCAAAGGTGTTGGTGCTCTTTTGGCACCATTATGTCACATTACTGTATCTCCCATGCTTCCCGAACCGAACTGATTTAACAGCACTGCCCTCTTCTCAACAGCAGAACACAAAATCAACCCAACTTGATTTATACCTTGAAGGTGGGGAGGGAGGTTTATGGGTCTTGACTTCACTGAAGGTAAGTAACCAGGTAAATCACCGTGACAGCCCACAAAATCTTGGCAGGGACAATCCTGTAAAATTAACCATATTCTCCACCTTTCTGAAAGACTTTGAGGAGAATAAGAGCAGAGGCCTGGGAATTAGAGGGCTTGGTTCTAATGCTGGTTTGGCCACTTGCTTTTTAAGTCACCTTGGACAAGTCATTTTTCAGTCAATCAATCAATCAATGGTATTTATTGAGCACTCACTAGGGGCAAAGCCCCATACTAAGCACTTGCAACTGTACAATAGAATAATGTTGGTAGACACGATCGCTACCTACAAGGAGGAGTCTAGAGGTTACTTAGCAATTTTCAGTCTACTTATAATTATGTTGCCAACTTGTACTTCCCAAGCACTTAGTACAGTGCTCTGCACACAGTAAGTGATAAATATGATTGAATGAATGAATGAACTTCTCTGGGCCTCAGTTTCCTCATCTGTAAAATGGGGGTTTAATACTGTTCTTCCTCCTACAGAGAATGTGAGCCCCAGGTGGGACAGGGATTGTTTCTGACCTAGTTAACTTGCATCTACCTCATTAAATGGTACAGTCCTTGGCACATAGTAAGCACTTTACAAATACCACAATTATTATTATCACTATTAAGTCGTCAACCTTCCCAGCTCACCCTAAGGAGATATACAATATACAATGTGCCTGAGTCCAATCCTTCTCCAGCCTGATGCTGACAGACAGAAGTTGGTTCCGGCCTGACGAGTCCTCAGTGGACAATGATAAAGAAATCTCAATGAACACTCAACTCCTCCTACCCCAACTCTCAGTCGGGCAGTGGACAAGTGGCAGGAGGGGATGGGCTTCCCCAGCCCAGCCTCAGATAGTTTTATAGACACAGGGGCCCTGGGACCCCTAAGCCATGCTCAGCTTGACTGGTGGTAAAGAAAGGCAGCTCCGTCTAGACTGTAAACTTGTTGTGGGCAGGGACTGTGTCTGTTCACAGTTCTCTCCCAAATGCTTAGAACACATGCTTTGCACACAGTAAGTGCTTAATAAACATGATTGACTGACTGGAAGACAGCTCCTCCTAAGGCAACGCTGAACCCATTCATTCTCGGCCTAAGGGTCACTTTTCCAGCTAATCTCCCACCAAGGTAACCAACTAAATGGAGCCACTCACTTCACACTGCTTCACGCTGATAACACCTGAATTTTTATAGCTTTTCTTCTTCTGCCGCTTCTTTTCATTGATGCATTCAAATTCCACCTTCAGGGTTGGAGAAAATAAATGAAATTTTTAAAACAACAAAAACAACAAGAAAATCCATATTTTACCAGAAGTGCCACAAGCACCCACTTGGATGCTTTCCCCATCTTTAATGAGTACCACTTAAAACTGCCAAAATCATGTTAGCCTTTCTTTCGTCCCAAAATAGTTAAAAAATTCACTGGCAAACACTGCAAACCTCTTTCCCTGTTAATCTTCTGGGTATTATGATCTATAAAACTGGACTGGCATTAGATAGGCCCAAAAAAATCATTTTCCTTGTGTAAATGTTTGGTCACAAACACAGGAAATACAATAAAACTTCCACTAAACTGTTTTCCAAGTAAACCACTCAAGCCAGTTCTTTAGAAAAGGAATCTTACTGGATGCCTGGGGAATGAATAAGTAAACCCATATTAAATCACAACTGTATAACAGTTCGTACTTTTTTTTTCCACTGAACAAGCTTGTTAGGGCCTAACAAGACAGAGTGAATTTTTCCCTATTCTTCTGAGTCCATTTCTGTCACCACTACATTTTCTTGATTTCTTTTCTATAGTTTGGAACAAAGTTCTTGTTTTCTAATAATATAAAAACCACCTTAGCCTTAGCAAAAATCCCAATAAACCAACATAATCTCTTCCCATTCCCTGGAAACATTAAGAAAAAATAAACATGCACAAATCAATATTCTTATTTTCATTTAATCCTGGAAAAAAGGTCAAAGAAGCAGCATGGCCTAGTCAATAGAACATGGTCTGGGAGTCTGAAGGACTTGGGTTCTAGTCCCAGCTCTGCCACTTGTCTGCTATGTGACCTTGGGCAAGTCACTTCAATTCTCTGTGCCTTAATTTCCTCATCTGAAAAACGGGAATTGACTATACACTCCATTTAGGACTGGGACTATGTTCAATCTGTCTGATATTTACCCCAGAGCCTAGTGCAGTGCCTAGCACATAGTAAGTTCTTAACAAACAACATAAAAGAAATGCTATCCTGAACAAGAGGAAGTAAAATTTAGGTGTGTTTTTTGAAAATATTCCATTCTCAGTTTGTTTGTTCTACATTACAGCTGAAATATTGACCTTCCATTGGTGATAGAGATCATAAAAACATACTTAAGCACATTGTTCTAAACTGAAGAGCTAGGAGAAACTTTTTGTGGAAACTACACTAGTTAAAAACCACCAAGCCATAAATTGTAACTATCAAGTCAAAAGCTTCATAACGTAGGAATGGCCCTTTCCCACAGTTCTTAATACCTCAGGGGAAGGAGAACTTGCTTGGCTTTGAAACTCCGAACTGAAAAGATTTCATTCTTGTTGACTTAAACAGAGAAAAGTTTTGGAAAACACTAGCTTACAAAATAGCAGAATTATTAGGAAATCAAGGTGACTAGGTAATGTCCCAGCCCTTTTCCCCAACTGGGATCCTCAAACTTGGGGCAGAGGGAGCACAGCACCTAACACCTGGGTTCTTAGCCAAATTCTCCCTTTCAAACTGGGAGAGGTGGGAAAGTAGAGGAAAGAGGGGTGCTCTCTCCCTTGCATCTTCCAAGCATTTGTTGCTGTGTCCTCAGACAACTCAGGTGGGAGAGCTGGGCTCAGCAATAAGACATGTAGCTTTTGCTTCTTTGGTTCCTTGAGATCTTGCAAAATAATAATAATTGTGGTATTTGTTAAGCACTTACTACGTGGCAAGTGCTGTATTAAGTACTGGAGTAGATACAAGATAATCTACAGGCTGAACACAGTCTGGTCATGGTCCCAATCCCCACTTTACAGATGAAGGAACTGAGGCCCAGAGAAGTGAAGTGACTTGCCCAAGGTCACCCAGCAGCAAGTGATGAAGCCAGGATTAGAACCCAAGTCCTTCTGACTCCCAGGTCCATTCTCTATCCACTAGACCACACTGCTTCTCATGGGTCTAGGACATGTACTAAGGTTGCGGGAGAGTACAACAGAATTAGTAGGCAATATCCCTGACCTCAAGGATGTCACAGTCGGCAGGGGAGAAAGACACTACAGTACATTACAAATAGGAGGGTGCAACTAGAGCATTTAAGCACTAAATGTTTAGATGGCATAACTTTGTGATCTTGGGCAAGTCATTTAACTTTTCTGTGCTTCGGTTTCTTCATCTGTAAAATGGGGAGTTAGTGCCTGTTCTCCTGTCTGCTTAGTACAGAGCTTGGCAATAATAAGCACTTAATAAATACCATTTTAAACAAAGAATTGGGAAACAAAGTGGGGAGATTGGATATTAATGGAGAAAGGTCTCCTGAAGGAGGTGTGATTATAAAAGAACTTAAAGAAAATGGGAAGACCTGTTGTCTACTGGATATGAATGATGGGTGAGGAAGTTCCAGGAAAAGTGGAAGGGCATGAGCATGAGGTCAGGGGTGACGTTTGAAGAAATTAAAGGAGTCTCATATGGCAGGTTAGCTTGACAGAAATGAAGAGAGCATGTCTGGGGAGTTGTGGCAACAGAGCTGATTGAGGGTCTTAAAACCAACTGCCAAGAGTTTCCGCTTGATATGGAGAGGAACGGGTACTCATTGGGAGTTTTTCAGAAGTGGGGAAATGTGGGCAGAATGACGTTTTAGAAAAACCATCAGGGCAGTGGAGTGAGATACGACCTGGAAAAGAGAGAGACTGAAGGCAGGCAGACCAGTGAGGAAGTTGATATGGTGTCAAGTCAGGATACGACAGGCCCCTAAACCACTTTATGGGCAGGTAATGTGTCTACCAACTCTGTTATATTGTACTCTCTGTAAATACAGTGCGTGCACAATAAATACAGCTGATTGAATGACTGATAAACCAGCATGGTGGCTGTTTGGATGGAAAGGGAAGGGCAGAGGGGAAGACCTGAATCCAGGACGTCAAGCTCCCTCATCATTGCCGCTACTTGCTCTACTGAAGTCAGAAGAGGTTAAAGCTGAAGTAGCTGCCATGAAAGCAGAGCTGCAATATCTATGTACAACACAGGCAGAGAAGACACTCCCCAGTACAGGTCTAGGACTTGTTATAGCCAGGAGTTGCCTAGGCAGCAGGAAAAATTGGATTTAATAATAATTCCTTGAGTTTCTATGCTGCTGCTTTTTTTCCTTGGCATCATTACTGTCACATCCTTAAAACATCTGTGAAGTGAGGGTACAAGGTTTGTCTCCCTCTTTTGCTGATTAAAAAAGTGAGGTACAGAAAGGGTGAGTTGTCCCAGATCACTCAGTAAGTCTGAGGCAGAACTGGATCTAGAGATCAAGTATTCTAACTCCCAAGCCTGTTTGAAGAGGCAAGGCTAAGAAACACATCACTGAAATATCCACCCTTCACAAACTCCCTAGGTCCTGGGAGGTTCTCTTCAAACATGATTTTTGCTTAGGGTTGCGGTTGGGGGGCAGGGGGAATCTTCACCTTCAAGAACTTCACCATTTTAAATCTAAAATTATGAAATGAGCCAGCCAAAGAAGCCTGGATTTAAAGTATCTTAAAATTTGTCATATCCATTAATACTATATCACAAATCATTGGAACTTTAGATCTTTTCTCTGTGCTGGCTGAAAACAGCAAGAGGGGACAAAGAGAAGGGCAGATTACAAAAACTCCTATTAAGAGAAGGATTTCACTGTCCCATGAAGCCCCTGGTTTGGGTCCTATGCTCTGAGCTGAGATTTTCATGGCCTCTGGAAAGCACTGGAAAAGCAGCATGGCTTAGTGGAAAGAGCCTGGGCTTGGGAGTCAGAGATCGTGGGTTCCTCTTCTTCCACTTGTTAGCTGTGTGACTTTGGGCAAGTCACTTAACTTCTCTGGACCTCAGTTCCCTCATCTGTAAAATGGGGATAAAGACTGTGAGCCCTATGTGGGACACCCTGATTACCTGGTATCTACCCCAGCGTTTAGAGCAGTGTTTTTCTTCCCCTTTCTAAACTGTGAGCCCATTGTTGGGTAGGGATTGTTTCTGTTGCCAAACTGTACTTTCTGCACACAGTAAGCGCTCAATAAATACGACTGAATGAATGAATGAATATGCCCTGACAGCTATCATTTACACTGCTCCAAGTCAAACATACTACCATTAATCAACTAAGAGGGCACTTCTAAAACTAAGTTTATTATGGGACTCCTCAACTGAGTCCTACCCTTCTTTTACTTGAAGCCCAATGACCTTTAAGACATTAATCCCATACATGATTTAGAGGCATACATGGTACTTTATTTTAATGCATATAAACTCCAAAATATAAATGCATTGGCTAAGCTTACACAGACTGAAAACCAACATCTGACTAGAAAAATTCTAAGCCCTAATTTTTCTTCATGGTGAAAATGAAACGAGATCTTGTCTAATTCAAAAAGACGAATCTGCTAAAACTTTTTGGTAGTCGTTTTTCCGGATTGGCAGGAAGTCATTTGAGCCTGCGCAGAAAGTAAATGTTGGCCATGTAATTGCATGCAGCACATTTCTGACTGGCCTCTGAGTGTGCGTTCATCTGCTTGTCATGAGCTGCCCAAGGTTCTCTAGGGCACTGTGCCAAGTTTCCTCTCACTGAATTGCCAGCCATCCTGGACTCTGGAGATTGTCAGGAGTCTCCTCAGGGCAGCAGCTAACTACAGAGCTGGAAATGCTACTTGCCAATGAGATGGACATGCTGACAGCAGGATTCTCAGGTTGGGACTAGATGTTCAGGTCTATATCAACATTACACGTGTTTGTGTGCATATGTGTGTGTGTGTTTGTGTGCATATGCGTGTGTGTGTGTGTGAGAGAGAGAGAGAGAGAACGAGAGAGAGAGAGAGAGAGAAAAAGATTGAGTTTTCTACCTGTGATAGCATGACACTTTCTACTGCTCCCACTATTTGTAAATGATTTTGGTCTGTATCTCCCTCATAAGATTATAACCTCTTTGCTTCTAGCATAGTCTCCTAGGACAGTGCTTTGATCTCAGTAGGTAGACTATGAGCCCTGTATGGGACTGGGACAGGGACTGTGTCCAGTCAATTACCTTGTATCTATCCCAGCACTTAGTACAGTGCCTGGCACATTGTGAGCGCTTAACAAATACCACAACTATTATTACTCAAGAAGCAGTGTTACTTAGTGGATAGAGTATAGGTTTCAGAGTCAGAAGAACCTCAGTTCTAATCCCAGTTCTGTCACTTGTCTGCTGTGTGACTTTGGGCAAGTGACTTCACTTCCTGGGCCTCAGTTACCTCATTTGTAAAATGGGTATTAACACTGTGAGCCCTGTGTGAGACGCAGACTGTGTCCAAACCTTATTAGCTTGGATATGCTCCAGCATTTAGTACAGTGCCTGGCATATAGTAAGCGCTTAAATACCTTTTAAAAAAACAACAAGAATAGTAATAATAATAACTTCATAATAACAGCAAAATAACTGCAAGATGATTTTCCTGCAAATTCTGGTTTGGCACAGAGAATTAGACTTGCTCTGTACAGATCTGAGTCAGAAATATAAATTTCCAGTTTAAAAAATGAACTCGTCCTGGGCAACATGGGCCCTTGTGTTAGTATGGCATACGTGTGATACAGGCAGGACAAGACTTACTGGTGAGTTTCGGGTGGCTTCTTTTAGCTTTGTCATGGTAGCCTGAAAAGTTCCAATAAGATCATGTGACCCATCACTATCATAGTCATAACACTCCACCTGAAATTCAAGATAACAAAAGATCAGCAAAAACCACCACATTTTCAGTGGAAATGGCAAACCTTTCACTTGTGTCCCATCACAATGTCACAACCAGAATTAAAAATAGTAAAATGCTCAAGGATTTACTACAATGCCATGAACAACAAAAACTGACCAATTCTTAACATAGGGTCTCTGCTATCCTCCTGCATACCTCAGCCTGCTCTAAGGGACCAGTACTCAGAAGAGAAGCAACATCCAGACCAGTTCCATGATCCAGTCGAGTCTGCCACCTCCGTATTAATATCAGGCAGGGATAGTCCGCAGCAATGAAATCCATAAATCACACAAGCATCACATTTTATCAAACAGTTTCAGACTCCTCCCCCATGAAGCCTTTGACAAGGTACGAAAACGGACTTTTCTGTTTCATCATCCTTCCTCTGCTTTGTAGTCTAGGATTATGCAAAGATAGTGTAATTGCCAAAAAGCTAGCAACAAGCAAGAGAAGCCAGGACCCAGCCAACCTGCTATGTGGCTAGTTTACCTGACTAATACACTAAAGAACTGATAGAACCCAGTTTCCCTGGCTGCATTCTGATGGGAGACATGCCAGATTAAGATTAGAATGTGTGTCATTTTAGGAAAAGGATTTCTTAGGCAAAAAGGAAGAGTCTGGAGAATTCAAACTCAGAGTTCCCATCTAAACTAACCCAAATTGACATCACCTCTCTTCAGGGAAACAGTACTGGGTGAGCCTGGGAAATCGGAGGTAAACTGGGGAACATGTATGTGAGTCCAGCATTTATAAGGTGCCCAAGCATTACATACCATTTTCTGAACACTTTGCTAAAAGGGCTTGGCTTGGGAGTACAATGGCAGCATTGATGGAAGAGAGCACGAGCCTGGGAGTCAGAAGGACCTAGGTTCTAATTCTGGCTCTGCCACATGTCTGCTGTGTAACATTGGGCAAGTCACTTCACTTCTCTGGGTCTCAGTTACCTCATCTGTAAAATGTGGATTAAGAGTGTGAGCCCTATGGGGGACAGGAACTCTGTCCAGCCTGATTTACTTGCTCTGCACACAGTAAGTGCTCAATAAATATGATTGAATGAATGAATGAATCTACCCCAGTGCTTAGAACAGTGCTGGCACACAGTAAGCACTTAACAAGTACCATAATAATAATAATAACTGTTATTATGGGGCTTTAACAAAAACACACAACTGAACTCTCTGATACATTTAGGAACAGTATTTCATCATTCTTCTTCCCCACCTTTTGATAGGACATTCACGGCAGAAATGTTACAGAGACATCCCAGTCACTAAGGAAATTGAAAGATATATCAATTCTTGAAAGAGGTTTGCCACTCATCCAACGGAGAACTGGGAAGACAATGAGGATATAACCTGTTCTGATGCTTATTGAACTCTATATTTCATTCCATTCTATCACTTTTTTATGGTATCTGTCCATCGTATACCATTTGCCAGGCACTGTTTTAAGCATTGGGGTAGGTACAAGATAATCGGGTTGGACACAGTCCCAGTTCCACGTAGGGGTCCCAGTCTCAATTCCCATTTCACAGAAGCAGTAACTGAGACACAGAGAAGTTAAGTGACTGACCCAATGTCACACACAGCAGACAAGTGGCAGAGTCAGATTAGAAGCAGGTTCTCTGACTCCCAGGACTGTGCTCTTTCTGCCAAGTCACACTGTTTCCTCTCTAGGGAGAATTAAAGAACTGTACTACAATCTGATCTATATAACCACATCTAGTGCCCGATAAAGTGACCATGATTTTCCTGCAAATTCTGGTTTGGCACAGAGAATTAGATTTGCTCTGTACAGATCTGAGTCAGAAATATAAATTTCCAGTTTAAAAAATGAACTCATCCTGGGCAACATGGGCCCTTGTGTTAGTATGGCATATGTGTGATGCAGGCAGGACAAGAAGGCCGTACCTCTGATTAGTTGCGTACTATACTCTGCACGCCAAGAGATCCCAATGCTGCTAACCAATGAGGGATGTTATCCAAAGGTTTCAGATGGTTATCTCCAATGACCACTTTCTGACCAATTTTAATAGTTGTGGCTATTCTGACCCCTCCTTTACTTTCAACCAAATAACTTTCCTCTGCTTCTTGGAAGTTTCAGAAGCAAAGACAGTGAGCTCCTATTTTAATGAAACATTCCTACATCTTTTGGAAATCAAAAAGAGAAATCTGAAATAATAATTTGCCTTTGTTAAACACTTACTATGAGCCAAGCACTATGATTGGTATAATACAACCAAATCGAGAAGCAGCATGGCCCAGCAGAAAGAGTAAGGTTCTGGGAGTCAGATGACCTGGGTTCTAATCCCTACTCTGCCACTTGCAACCTTGGGGAGCTCACAACTTCTGAGTGCCTGAGTTACCTCATCTATGAAATGAGGATCAAATCCTTCTCCCTCTGATGTAGATTGTGAGCCCTATGTGGGACAGGGGCTGTGTCCAACCTGATTATCTTATATCTACCTCAGTGCTCAGAATAGTGCTCAACATATAGAGCCCGTTGGTGGGTGGGGACCATCTCTATATGTTGCCTATTTGTACTTCCCAAGAGCTTAGTACAGTGCTTTGCACACAGTAAGTGCTCAATAAATACGATTGAATGAATGAATGTAGTAAGTGCTTAAATACATTTAAAAAAAATTTCCCACAATCCTTGTCCGACCTGGGGTTTGCAGTCTAATGGGGAGGAAGAACAGATACGTGATCCCAATTTTACAGCTGGGGAAACTGAGTCCCAGAAAAATTAAATGACTTGTCCAAGATCACCTAGCAGAAAGAGAATACCCTTTCTATAAACTCCTTGAGATATTCTAAAAAGACTTACACAATACTGAAAACACAAATTTCAGGTTACGCATGCACAAACACCAATTCACATAGAGACAAGCATAAAGCTTTAGGGAAGCAGAGATTTTTGCAAAAAGGAAATGTGAGGAAATCCTTACCCCTGCTCAGTTTGCATTGAGATAGAATTTTTAATGAATTTTAATTCTTAATTCTTAATGAAAAGTGCAGACATTTCCTATACAAATTTCAGTACCTCTACATGTATGTAGATCAGTTATTCAGTGTGAGGAGAAGAGGAGGACTTGGGATCCCACAAAGTCTCAAGGGATTTAACACAGCCTAGAAGCAACAGGTAGTGAGCTTACAAAACTGGCCTCTTCCCTCCTATTGTTAACAGGAAGTGGTCAAAATAAAAACAAGAAAGTCCTCTTCTCTCTTCTGGGTGAGTTGGTTCATCTTTTCTTTGGGAAGTTAACTCCCCATTGTCAGTGACTTGATCTTTTTTTCCTTTGGCCTGGAACTCCCTCCCCTTTCATATCTGACAAGCTACCACTCTCCCCACCTTCAAAGCCTCATTAAAATCACATCTCCTCCAAGAGGCCTTCCCTGACTAAGCCATCATTTCCCCTACTCACCCATGCAACTGGACTTGTATTCCACAGTACTAATGTACATATCCATAATTTATTTACATTAGTGTCTGTCTTCCCCTCTAGACGGTAAGCTCCTTGTGGGCACCATAAGGGTCTACCAACTCTGTTGTATTGTGCTCTCCAAATTACTTAGTAGAGTGCTCTGTGCACAGAAAATGCTCAATAAATATGACTGATGGATAATTCACTGCGTATTACTAAATGGTTGCTTATCTAACAAATCAATATTACTTATAAGATGTAAAATACAAAAATGCATAGATTACACAACACACAAGATTGCACACCACACCACACAACACCATACCACTGATGCATTCCTATTGCAGGTGAGATGGACAAATGCACAGCTATTTGCCTTCCTGTACCCAGAAGGTCTCTGGAGACTTTTGCATGCCAAAGCAAGGGCACGGAGCAGCAAAAATTATAAGTGATTTGCCCCCTCTCCACCTACAAGATTTGAGATGGCTTCTCCCCCGCCCCCCACAAAAGAGACTCACAACTAAAGAAGACTCATGGCAAACAAAAATTAAACTCAGAAATAATGAGGTGATGACACAAAGTCAGTTTGTGCATATTTAGTGAACCCACAAACTGAAAAAAGGAATGAGTGGAGGCATTCACTACAGTACAAAGAAGAAAAATAATTCACTAGAAAGACAGTTTACTTACTACATTAAAATAGCCCTTTAAGCATGCCACTGTGAGTAGAAAAATTTAAAGAAACATTGTTTAATCTTTAACAATTCACTTTAAACGGGGAAAAAAGCAGTTAATAACCTTACATCTGGAATTCTTTGCCTATTTTGATCCGACAGGAACCTGTTCTATTAAAGTTCTATCAATATGCTGAAACAGAAATATTGTGTGTTCTAGTTTTCAAACTTTAGAAAATACACAATCAGGTTGGAGAAGGTACTGAAAAGGACAACTAGGATGGTCAGGGGTGAAGATCATCTTCCACACAAGGACAGATTGAAAAGGTCATTCATTATTCTTTGGAAGCAAGAATGCTGAAAGGGGATGAGATTACTTGGAATTGTTATTCACCAAATCCCACATCACAGGGACAGGGACAATCCTAAGTGAAACTAAAAGATAGCTTCAGAGTAAAGAACAGGTTAACACTTCACACAGCAGATGATAAACATAGGATTTGTTACCGCAAGAATTTGTGGTTGAAGAGATCAACAGGTTGTGAAAGGATAAAGGTAAATTCATGAACAATAAATACTTAACGGATTATCAGAGAGTTAGGATGTGAAGAAACTGGGGAAGGGTTAAAGAGATCATGCATGGAGAAGTATAGAATGGGGCTAGAAGAAAAGTATATTAAACACTAGGTAGATAGTAGCAAGTAGGAAACCTACAAATGCAAGGCTTCCAGGGACCTTTGCCCTTCAAATTCCTTCAATTAAAGCATAGATTTAAGCTTCTCCTGACCCTCCCACCTCTCCTGATTGGTTTACCCCAGGCAGGATCTGATTGGTGAGTACATCTGCCTATTGAGTATTCCCTCCACCTAGGTGGGTTCTGATTGATGGAAAAATCTGCCTGTTGAGTCCCCAGAACTAATGACGATTCCCTCTGGTTCTGAACCCAAGAGTGTGGGAACAATGGGCACTCAGCACTCAATCTTACTTCTCAGTGCTTAGAACAGTGCCTGGCACCCAGAAAGCACTTAATAAATACCATAATTATTATTATTAGTCTCACTAGCAGCAGGCATGCACTTTTACAGGTCTCCTATTAGTCCGGTGCTCTTTGTGTAGCAAAACTAAAAATTCTGGGGCCAGGGATACCAAAAACTGTGGAAGGCAGGAGGAGGAAGAATGTGTTGGGTCCCATATCCTCATAATACCCACCCACTCTTTTCCTTCCCCTTTCTTCCAACCAGGAGCTTCTCTGGAACAGCTAAGCATAATAGGTCTATAGCAAACCTGTCTTTGCATTATATTATTGACACCTTTCCTAACCATGTCCTTGGAGAAAAATCACTAACTCAAAGGCTGAATTCTGAACATCTACCTCTAAATATGCCTACTTGTATGGACTTGTAAAGGCATGGAATCTCAAAACCTTTCTTAAATAAATGTTCTTATTTTTCCCTTTAAAGCCATGCAAGGAAAAACTGGAAATATGAGCCCTTATATAAATTCTCTTCCAATGCCAATAATCCTAGAGACTTTTCTCTAGGTTATGAGGGAAAATCTGCCTTAATTGGGAGATATCTTGGTGAGGACAAAGGAAAGTAAGATCCATCTAAACAATTAAGTTAAGCCTAGCTACTAAGGGCAAAACAAGAGACAAAGTCTTCAGAGGAAAAGACATTCAAAGAGATGACTATTTCGCAAGAAATTGATGCAGAGGGCAGGAAAATAAACCACAGAATTGGAGACATCATAACATCCAGTCATTTGATTTTTGGAAATAAGGCCTGGCTATTTCTATTACTTTAAACTGATTTCTTTCCTAGAAGACAAACTGTCTACATTGGATTTCTCCAAAAAGTCTGAATTGAAGCTCCTAGAGAACTGTTACACCATGTGACTTGGTTCTCCAGATACTGTTTCATTAAAGTAAAAGTTACCTTGATTGTTTTGTCCATGTCTCCATAACACAGAGAATTAAGAGAGATTTTAAAAGGCCTCCAAACAGGATTCAAATTGTTTTTAATAACCTACAAAAAAAGTTTAATGGTTAATCAAACAACATGATTTTACTAAATTACATGTGATCACAGCCGACATTCTTCTTTACACACTAAGCAGAATGGAAGGGACCTTTCATAGGAAAGTTTTCTATGACAGAATATCTAAAGGCACTCCCTACTGTAAATCATTACAAAGCCTGCTTTCGATCCCAGGAAGAATTAACTAAGGATGTTGTCAAGAAACATTCAGCTCCATATAGCAGTGCAGAAAGACTGAATGCAGAGAAAAATAGAAATGTTCAATTAGATAATGAGCCTTCCCCAGATCATTTATGTTTCTTTACCGGTAAAGTGGTAAAAGAAGAGAAGGCTCAGCAAATGGTATCATGTCTGTGAAGAAGAGAATGGCATGCCCAATTAGAGCTGGGCCTGGTCATTCTTGCATCTCTGATGAAACCCAACAAGCCCTCTTCTCACATTCCCTCCAGCCATTTTCTTTACCACCACTGTCTCTTGCTGGGCAGAGACAGGGACAGGGGAATGCTGGAAAAAACAATATCACAAACAACCACCACCAATCCCTGCTTAGGTACATTCCACTCACCCATCCGTCTTCTCGCCCTCCCAAAGGCACCTCTTGGCAGAGAGAACTGGTGCAAGTTCCACAGTTGGCACACCTTGGTATGGTTGTGCCTTCACCATGGGTCATTCATATTGTGGCAAGAATTCATGAAGCACAAAGGAGCAATAGCCACCTTAATATGCCCTAACAGTTATTTGGAAGTTCCACTTAGATTTACAACTGGGACTCTGAATGGCTAACTCTGACTTAATTCATGTCTGAATTTGGCAATTTTTCTGTGGGATGGTATGTTTTATTAAATTATACCACATGATGAGTTCTGGAATACACACAGAAACCCCAAAATTCAAATAAATGAGACACCCAAACATAATCCCTGCCAAATTCAGCCATTTACCTCTGTTCGATGAACCATAAGCCAGTTTCCCTCCGATGTCTGCTTGTGAAATTCCAGATATGGGTCAGATTTTCCAAATAAATCCTGCATTCAAAAAAATAATCTCTTCCATTAAATGTACACATCAAAATTCCTTAAAGCTCTGGTTGACGTTAAGGAACTAGTGCTGGTGCTAATCCACCTCAAAATAAACCACCCATCAGTTCTGGTTGATTTGGCACCTTTGTTATCAGAGTCTTCAAGGAATGGGGGTTGGGGGAGGGTGGGGGCAGTGCGGAATGGGAAGGGGGGTTGGGCAGAAACAGATCATCCACATTGAACACATAGGGAAGCAACACAGCCTAGTGGATAGAGCACGGAATAGAGTACAAGCCTGGAAGTCAAAAGACCTGGGTTCTAATCCGGCTCTGCCACTTGTTTGGGCAGGCCACTTAATTTCTCTGGGCTTCAGTTACCTCATCTGTAAAATGAGGATTAAGACTGTGAGCCCCATGTGGGACAGGAACTGTGTCCAACCTAATTAGCTTCTATCTACCCCAGTGCTTAGAACAGTGCTTGACACATAGTAAGCGCTTAACAAATACGATCATTATTGTTATTATCATCATCCTCTGTCTTTGGGAGGGGAGGGCAGGTGAGCCCCTGCCATAAAGTATGGGCTCTGTTAAACCTCCAAGCTCTGGAGTAGCCATCCCATCTACCTTAATGAGAGCTTCAAAATGATCTACCAATACATAGGCTCACCTCCTCAATATTCCTGAATGGCAGCTACCTGGACATCAGGTTGCCTCACTCACCAATGAAAAGCCATTTACATCTCCAGTAGAAGAACCAACAAGTTACTCAGGGAGCCAGAAGTAAATTTTTGGGCTAAAGGAGACCCTTGTCCACCTTTAGAACCTTGCTTGAACAATGTACTGAAAAGTTAGCTTCACCAAGCTTAAGTCCTATTGCCTTGTTTTCCTTCCTACCCTCCTGCTTTTCTCCCCAAATCCTATCCACATGATCAATCCCCTTGTTCTGCAACTTGTCAAGGGCACAGTGTGTGGCATCGGTCCCATGGAACAATTTGAGAAAGCTGAATCTAAAAGCTTTTTAGCAGCTAAAGGGAAATGTGTGCAATGACAGCTCATTACATGGTCACCAACTGGAATCTGGGCTCATGTTTTTCTGGTCCTGCACTTATATCACACTTTATTAGATGGAGGTAATGTTATTTTCCCCCTGAGTACAAACGGAACTTTGTAATAACAGTTCAATGACCTTTCCCCAAAGGCGAGTGCTGCTTGGGGTTAGTAACAGGTGGAATTCAGAACCTTTAAACTCTGTTCTTGAATCTGCCTCTGAGTTGATCCTAGGTAATGGTGACTGGTTGTGAAAAGGAGATAAAACCAATGATAAGGAGAATGGAATGAATCAAACTGCTGTAACTTCACTGAAATTCAACTATATAGAATATAGAATTTTAGAACTAGAATTTTAATTTTGTGGTTTATATTATAATTTCGTGGTTTAAGTTAACACTGATCCTTCCATTCAACTCTTCTTTTGAAATAGGTAAATGAATATATTCTCCTTAATGGGGAAAATGAAGAAAAGAGGTTATGTGATCTGATAAAAAGCCAGGAATTGGCATCGCATTAAAATTTCAAAATTCTGACTTCGATACTCTAATCATTTGACATTATTCTACTGATACGGTCTTCCTGTCCTTGCTATAAAAGCTATCTTAGCAAGCACTATCTCTTTACACAACTTGCCCTCTGAAAAGCCAACCAGATGTCTGACTGGACAAATGCTACATTAGGCCTTGAATGATCCCATGGAAACCACCTACCTTATTGTCCAGTTTTCGGGCTTCAATTTCCAGCAAAACCACTCTGTTATCTTTCACTTCTTCTGCCAAAATCTGATCAGAGACAAGTTTGAGAACATTCATTTACTTTGGATTCTGATCAATGTCAAGGGTTAACCATTTTTAGAATATAAAAGCATTCCAGACTAGCCTAAGAGAATTTCAAAATATTGATGGAGTTAACAACCCTACAACGACTAGGTGCCCATATTAATGGGGAAATGACCAGATTTGAAAAGGTTTTGATAACGGGAAGCAATGATTATGAAATTTTAATGACTGTTCTCAACACCAGTCTGGACGATGAACTGGTGTCTTTCACCAGGACACAACTGGAAGAAAATTTCAAATTATGCTTGTCAGCTTTAAATCCCCAGATCTAACAAAGGAGAGAAGTCTGGCCTTGTAGCCTAGAGGACGAATATGGCCCAGGCTGATTCTTGCACTAGAATTCCCAATGTGCAAATATCTTTTGCTTACCACTGCTGAATATTAGTCCTTAAACAACTATAACCTGAAATTCTAGACAGCAAGGGTTCTCAAAGCAATAAAACTACAAAACTACTTTTTTAGTTGCTGCTTGATGGGATGCACCCCATTCCTGATAGGCTCAGTAATCTTGTTGTTAAAGAAATCAGACACCAAGTGCTAAGAACTGCCAAGAGTTTGAGACTCAGCTCTTGGAAAACAGTACAATTTGGGATTTGGCAAATTCCCCAGTTGAAGAAACTTCTTCAGTAAATGCAACAGAGCAAGTCACTCCATTACTGACTATATATATTTAGAGAAGGAAAGGTGGAGAAAGGAAAAGGAGTATCTCTTTTTCCACAGAAAAAGTTGTGAAAGGGGAAACTAAGAGCTTAAACCAACTCTGTTTCATTCATTGGTCTCACCTCAGGAGGAGAACAGTCCAGGAGAGATTAGATGGGTCCCAGAATGACTGCCTATGCAGAATTCTAAGTATGTTAAGATTTAGAGTTGGAGGTGGAAGTGGGGGGAAGGTTAGCCTTCAGTACTAGTTAGGTATTGGCAGGGCTTGTTTGACAATGTTTTTAGCCTGTTATTGTCTGGCAAAACTGGTGACAAAGAGGGGACTTTATTCTTGCAGTAACTATATTTCCCAGAATCAGCTCCTTGTAGGCAGGAAATGTGTATGCTTGCTATATTCAATTGAATTTATTGAGTGCTTACCATGTGCAGAGCACTGTACTAAGTGCATGAAAAAGTACAACAATAAACAGACACATTTCCTGCCCATAACAAGCGTAAAGTCTAGAGTGGGGGAAACAGATATTAATACATATTGAAAATCTGTACAAAAGTGCTGTGGGGCGGGGACAGGGAAAGAATAATGGGAGGAAATCAGGGGTATGCAGAAGGGAATGGGAGAAGAGGAAAGGTGGAGCTTAGTCAGGAAAGATCTCTTGGAAGAGATGTGCCTCAGAGAAGCAGTGTGGCTCAGTGGAAAGAGCATGGGCTTGGGAGTCAGAGGTCATGGGCTCGAATCCCGGTTCTGCCAATTGTCAGCTGTGTGACTTTGGGCAAGTCACAACTTCTCTGGACCTCAGTTACCTCATCTGTAAAATGGGGATTAAGACTGTGAGCCCCAGGTGGGACAACCTGATCACCTTATATCCTCCCCAGAACTTAGAACAGTGCTTTGCACATAGTAAGCGCTTAACAAATGCCATCATTATTATTATGTGCCTTCAATAAAGCTTTGAAATGGGGGAGAGTAATTGTCTGTCAGATTTGAAGAGGGAGGGTGTTCCAGGCCAGAGGCAGGACATTGGCAAGGGATCAGTGGTGAGATAGATGATATCGAGGCACAGTGAGAGGGTTAGAAGACTGTAGAAAGTGAGTAGTGAGGTGAGGCAGGAGGGGACAAGGTGGTGGAGTGCTTTAAAGTCAATGGTGAGTTTTTGTTTGATGCAGCGGTGGTTGGGCAACTGCTGGAGTGGGGTGACATGTCCTGAATGCTTTTGAAGAAAAATGATCTGGGCAGCAGGGTGAACTGTGGCCTGGAGTGGGGACAGACAGAAGGCAGGAAAGTCAGCAAGAAGGCTGATGCAGTAATCCTGACGAGACAGGATGAGTGATTGTTTTAACCTGGTAGCAGTTTGGATGGAAAGGAAAGGGCAGATTTTAGCATTGTGTGAAGGGGGGACCAACAGGATTTAGTGATGGACTGAATATGTGGGTTGAATGACAGAGAGGAGTCAAGGATAACAGCAAGGTTACAGGCTTGTGAGACAGGAAGGACGGTGGTACCATCTTCAGTGATGGAAAAGTCACGGGGAGGACAGGGCTTGGGTGGCAAGATAAGGAGTTCTGTTTTGGGCATGTAAAGTTTGAGGTGACAAAAGGACATCCAAGTAAAGATGTCTAGAAGGCAGGAGGAAATGTGAGACTTCAGAGGGGGAGAGCAATCAGGGCTTGAGGTGTAGATCTGGGTACCATCCGCAAAGAGATGGTAGTTGAAGCCATGAGAGTGAATGAGTTCTTCAAGGGAGTGGGTGTAGATTGAGACTAGAAGGGAACCCTGAACTGAACCTTGAGGGACCCCACAGTTAGGGGATAGGAGGCAGAAGAGGCACCCGCAAAGGAGGCTGAGAATGAACAGAGATTAGAGGAGAACCACGAGAGGACAGTGTCAGTGAACCCAAGGTTGGATGTTTCGAGAAGAAGCAGGTGGTCGAGTGTCGAAGGCAGCCAAGAGGACAAGGAGGATTAGGATGGAGTAGTGGCCAGTGGATTTGGCAAGAAGGAGATCACTGGTGGCCTTTGAGAGGGCAGTTTCTGTTGAGCGAAGGAGACGGAAGACAGATTGGAGGGGATTAAGGAGAGAACTGGAGGAGAGGAATTTGAGATAGCAGGTATAGGCAACTCTCTCTAGGAGTTCCGAAAGGAATGGTAGGAGGGAGATATGGGGTCAAGGGAGGGTTATTTTTTAGGACAGAGGAGACATGGACATGTTTGAAAGCTATGGGGAAGATAGGGAACAGTTAAAAATGGTGGTTAGGAAGGGGGCAAGTGTTTTGATATGGGGTGAAAGGATTCATTCATTCAATCGTATTTATTGAGCGCTTACTGTGTGCAAAGCACTGTACTAAGCGCTTGGGGGAGTACACTATAACAACAGACACATTCCCTGCCCACAATGAGCTTACTGTCTAGAGAGGGAGACAAACATTAATATGTATAAAAAATAAATTACAGCTCTATACATATGTGCTATGGTGATTGGAGGGAGGATTAATGAAGGGAGCAAATCAGGGCAACACAGAAGGAAGTGGGAGAAGAGGAGAGGAGAGCTTAGTCAGGGAAGGCTTCTTGGAGGAGAAGTGGTAGAGAGCAATTATTTGTCTGATATGAGGAGGGAAGGCATTCCAGGACAGAGGTAGGAGGTGGCCAAGAGGTCGGCGGCAAGATAGAGAGATTAAGGTACCATGAGAAGGTTAGCATTAGAGAAATGAAGTGTGCAGGCTGGGTTGTAATAGGAGAGTAGCAAGGTGAGGTAGGAGGGGATAAGGTGATTAAGTCCTTTAAAGCCAATAGTGAGGAGTTTTTGTTTGATGCAGGGGTGGGTGGGCAACCACTGGAGTTTCTTGAGGAGTGGGGAAACAGGTCTGAACGTTTTTGAAGGAAAATGATCTAGGCAGCAGAAAGGAGTATGGACTGGAGTGGGGAGAGACAGGAGGCAGGGAGGTCAGCAAGAAGGATGATACAATAATCAAAGCAGGATAGGATAAGTGCTTGCATTAAAGTGGTAGCTGTTTAGATGGAGAGAAAGGGGAGGATTTTGGTGACATTGTGAAGGTAGAATGGACAGGATTTAATGATGGCTTGAATATGTGGGTGGAACGAGAGAGAGTAGTCAAGGATAATACCTAGGTTACAGGCCTGTAAGACAAATAGGATGGTGGTGCTGTCTACATCATCATCATCAATCATATTTATTGAGCGCTTACTATGTGCAGAGCACTGTACTAAGCGCTTGGGAAGTACAAATTGGCAACATATAGAGACAGTCCCTACCCAACAGTGGGCTCACAGTCTAAAAGGGGGAGACAGAGAACAAAACCAAACATACTAACAAAATAAAATAAATAGAATAGATATGTACAAATAAAATAGAGTAAAAAATATGTACAAACATATATACATATATACAGCTGCTGTGGGGAAGGGAAGGAGGTAAGATGGGGGGGATGGAGAGGGGGATGAGGGGGAGAGGAAGGAAGGGGCTCAGTCTACAGTGATGGAAAAGTCAGGGGGAGGACAGGGTTTGAGTAGAAAGATAAGGAGTTCTGTTTTGAACATGTTAAGTTTGAGGTGATGGCAGGACATCCAAGTACAGATGTCTTGAAGGCAGGAGAAAATGTAAGACCGCAGAGAGGACGACAGATCAGGTCTGGAGATGTAGATTTGGATGTCATCAGCATTGAGATGACAGTTGAAACCATGTGAGTGAATGAGTTTTCCAAGGATTGAGGCTGGATGCGCAGGTGGAAGGGGTGGATTTTGAGAGAAGGCAGGAGATCTCCTCTTGAGGAGAGGGGAGGGACTGGGAAGGGGCAGCAGAGATTTTAAGAGCTCATGCCTCATAGTTTCAATTTTCTCAATAAAGTAGGTGGCCAGGTCATTAGGTGTAAGGGGTGGGAGAGGTGAGGGGATGGGGGTTTAGGGAGGAAGTAGGTATAGACAGAGACTAGAAGGGGGCTCAGGACTGAGCCTTGAGGACTCCCATAGTTATAAAGTGGGATGCAGAGGAGGAGCCTGTGAAAGACTGAGATGGAAAAGTCAGAGTTGTAAGAGGTGAACCAGGATAGGAATAATAAAAATAATAGTGGTATTTGTTAAGTGTTTACTATGGGCTAAGCACTGTTCTAAGCTCTGCAGGGATACAAGGTGATCAGGTTGTCCTATGTGGGGCTCACAGTCTTAATCCCCATTTTAAAGATGAGGTGAGGCACAGAGAAGTTATGTGACTTGCCCAAAATTTCACAGCTGACAAGTGGTAGAGCCCGAATTAGAACCCATGACCTCTGACTCCAAAGCCCACGCTCCTTCCAAAGAGCCAAGCCGCTTCTCAAGGAAGAGAGGACAATGTCAGTACAGCCAAGATTGGATAACATTTCCCAGAGAAGAGAGTGGTCCCTGGTGTCAAAGGCAGATCAGAGGTCAAGGAGAAGTTGGATTGGGTAGAGGCCATTAGACTGAGCGAAAAAGGAGGTCACTGATGACCTTAAAGAGGGCCATTTCTGTGGAGTGGAGGGGGGCAGAAGCCAGATGGGATAGGCGTGGAGGGGGGTGGAGCTGTCAAGGTAAAGGAGACAAATTGGAGGCAACAGGGGTAGACAACTCATTCATTCATTCAATCGTATTTATTGCGGGCTTACTGTGTGCAGAGCACTGTACTAAGTGCTTGGGAAAGTACAATACAACAATAAACAGTGATATTTCCTGCTCAGAATGATCTCACAAGGAGTTCGAAGAAGAATGGTAGGAGGGAGATGAGGTGGTAACTGAAGGGAGCCATGGGGTCAAGGAAACATTTTTTTTTAGGATGGGCAATATACGAGCATGTTTGAAAGCAGTGGGGAAGAAGCCATTGAAAAGTGAACAGTTGAAGAGGGAGATCAGGAAGGGGAAAAGGGAGGTGACAAGTGTTTTAATAATGTGTGAAGGACTGGGGCTGGAGGCACAAGGGAAAGAGGAAGATCTCTTCCTGAGATACTCCTGGTAAAGAAGGGAGAGTCAAAGAAGGGGCAAGAAGAGGGAGAGACTGGAGAGGAGCAGGGGAGATTTTAAGGAGATCATACCTGATGGTTTCAATTTTTAATTAATTCAATTGAATGATGGCATTTATTAAGTGCTTACTATGTGCAAAGCACTGTTCTAAGCACTGGGGTAGTTACAAGATGATCAGGTTGTCCCACAGGGGGCTCACAGTCTTAATCCCCATTTTACAGATGAGGTAACTGAGGCACAGAGAAGTTAAGTGGCTTGCCCAAAGTCACACAGCTGACAATTGGTGGAGCTGGGATTTGAACCCATGACCTCTGACTCCAAAGCCCATGCTCTTTCCACTGAGCCGTGCTGCTTCTCCTATAGTAATAATAATGATGGTATTTGTTAAGCGCTTACTATGTGGCAAGCACTGTTCTAAACCCTGGGGTAGATACAAGGTAATCAGGTTGTCCCACTTGAGGCTCACAGTCTTAATCCCCATTTTGCAGATGAGGTAATGCACAGAGAAGTGAAGTGACTTGTCCAAGGTCACACAGCAGACAAGTGGAGGAGGTGGAATTAGAACCCACATCCTCTGACTCCCAAGCCCAGGCTCTTTCCACTGAGCCACGCTTTATCAATAAAGTATGTGGCAGACTGAAAAACCCGGGTCTCATTTCTTACCGTGATGCTCCCTTTTCCTGCGGGCCTGCCATTTTTGAGGACCAGTGGTCGGGTTAGCTTCTTACTGGAGACAATCTACCAAAATGAAAATATTAAGATGAAGAAATGTTTCATTCTGAGAAGAAAATTATTACACAAGTTACTTGCTGATATACTTACCGCACACAAGAAACGTTCATCAGATACAGTTTTCAGAAGAGATTATTTAAGCAGATACATGCTAACACACCACAAATTCAAATACGGAAAATGAGGGCCAGATCTTAGCTCACATACAAATCATAAAATAAGCTCTAACTGCTTCAAGCAAAATAGGGACGCCTAAAACAATTCTGTAATTCAATTTTTCCAACTTGAAATTTTAAACAACGTGATTCAAACCATAGAAAAGGGAACAGTATTAGGAGGATATCACTGCATATACTCCTACAATGACAACGGTCAAACGCTGAGTGCTTTCAGCTCAGCTGTCACTCAAGAAATTTCATTAGTTGACTTATTATCCCAGAATTCTGAAAAAAATCGTCTGTTACAAAGTAGACATCTCAATCCACTTTCCTTGAAAAAATTGAAGGCTGATTTATCTTTGAGCCTCAAAACTTAATCTCACAAATTTTTAAAGAAAATGTCTAAATTTAGCAGAGTGGAAATTAAACAGTTGAGAGACCAGAAATATCTGGGTTCACTAATTTACCCTGTCTCTAAGGTCAAAGCTCCCAAAAGATATCCTTGAGTATACAGTTCACAAAATTGAATGCCAGTAAAATTCCTAAAACTTCTTTAAATTACATTTCTGCAATGTGCTACTGCTAATATAGATTTTGAAACCACTAAGATCTATAGATAAAGAAGCAGAGCCAAATGAAAGGTCCTTAGTGAAAGCCTTGGGCTGTTGTACACTGGCAACATGAGGTGGTTGGTTCTAATTTGTTGCCTCCATTGGAAAGACCCAGTGCTATCTTAATCAAGACCAACCTTGGTTACTGAAAAAACATCTTTTTAATGGCAAAAATTGGGCAGACATTTGTTGCTCCTCTTTGTCCTCAAAGAGAAGAATTTTCCATTGTACTTCCAAGCAGACATAACATGCCTCCTTTAGAACCCTGCCTGGCCAGGCCATAAAAAGGCAGGAACCAGCTAAAGCTGGCTATAAGGCCCTATTTTTGGTCTTGCTATTGTGTTGTTCCAAGCACTTTTTCTATCCCACTTTGACTCCTGAATCTCCCTTCTTCCTGATCACCCTGCCTCCCGTCTCTCCCCACTCTAGTCAGCCCTTCATTGTGCTGCTTGGATCATTAAAAAAAAAAAAGTTCAGTCCACATCTCCTCACTCCTTAAGAACCTCCAGTGGGTGCCCATCCACCTCTGCATCAAACTCCTTACAATCACTTTAGAGCACTCAATCACTCCTACTAAAATTCAGCAAGCTAACTTCAACCTTCTCACTGTGCCTCATTTTCATCTATCTCACCACTAACCCCTTGCCCACATCCTGTCTCTGGGCTGGAATTCTCTTCCCCTTCACACCTGACAGACCACCTTCAAAGCTTTATGAAAATCACATCTCCTCCAAGAGGCCTTTCCTAAGTCCCCATTTCCCCTACTCCCTCTCCTTTTGCAATATTTACACACTTGGATCTATATCCCACCCTCATCCCTGCAGCACTTAAGTACACATCTATATTTTATTTTAATGTTGGTCTCCCCTCTAGACTGTTAAGATCCTTGTGGGCAGGGAATATGTTTCTTGTGGACATGTCTATTAACTTTGTTACACTGTATTCTCCCAAGCACTTAGTACAGTGCTCTGCATACAGTAAGCACTCAACAAATATGATTGAATGCATGAATGAATAAATATGATTGACCGAGGTAGGAAATCCCAGCTAGTGTGATGGCTATAGTACACATTCAGAGAAACTACTGGATGTACCTTTAATAATAATAATAATAATAATGGTATTTGTTAAGCAGTTATTATGTGCCAAGCACTGTTCTAAGCACTAGGGTAGATATAAGATAATAGCATGGGATATAGTCCTTGTCCCACATAGGGATCACCATCTTAATCTTCAATTTTCGAGAAGAGGGAACTTAAGCACAGAGAAGGTAAGTGACTTGCTCAAGGTCACAGAGCAGACAAGTGGCAGAGCGCGGATTAGAACCCATGATCTTCTGATTCCCAGGCCCGTACTCTACCCACTAAGTCATGCTGCTTCTACAAGGCTCAGTATCTCTTAAGGACAGTAGCTTCTGCACACTTCAGTTTGCTTGGGAGGCCCCACACTTCTAAAAATAATAATAATAATAGGAATTTGTCATATGCCAAACACTGATAATTGGATCAGATACAGTGCCTGCTCCAAACAGGGTTTACAATTTATGAAGTAGGGTGAGCGATTGTTTTAGCTCCATTTTAGAGATAAGAGAAGTGAGGCTAGAGAGGTAATGACATGCCCCAAGGTCACACGGTAGACTACCTGCAGACCGAGGAATAGAATCCAGTTCTCCTGACTCCCGGATGCACACTCTTGCCATTAGGCCATGCTACCTCCCAGTCCTCAGGCTCCTTGCCCAGACATAAGTTTTGAGGGTGGTCTGCCAGAACCCTGAAATTTCTTTCTGTAATTGCCCAAGGAAGGGCCTTTTAAGTCATTGCTCCACAATTTAAATGAATTCCAGTCCTCAAGTGATGGCCTAAGGTCTTTCCTGGCACAATGTCTTTTATAAGATTCTTTTCTTAGAAGCTGGAGCAAGGCAGGAATTTTTCTTTTTTTATGGTATTTGTTAAGCGCTTACTTTGGTCCAGGCACTGTGTTAAACATTGGGCAGATACAAGATAATCAGGTTGGAGACAGTCCATTCCACATGGGGCTCACAGACAATCCCCTTTTTACAGATGAGGGAACTGAGGCACAGAGAAGTTAAGTGACTTGCCCAAGGTCATATAGCAGACAAGTGTCAGAGCCGGGATTAGAACCCACGTCCTCTGACTCCCAAGCCTGTGCTCTTGCCACTAGGCCACGTTGCTTCTCTATATTTTTTAAAACATACCTGGAATGATGGAGAAATAGTGTGCAGTTTCTAATTATACTTACTTGTCCCAGTGTGCACTCAAATTCACCCAAGAAATCATCGTCATTTAAATCAATGGTTTTATTATCAATGTCATAAATCCCAAATTTCAGCTTCTGAACCACCTCGAAATAGTAGTCAATTAAAAATGTCTTAGAAAACTGGGGGTTCAAACAATTCTTAATCCTTTCTGTGCGGTTGACCTGTAAAGACAGAAAAGACTATGTAGATGGATAGGTAGTCGATTGATTAAAAAGCCCTTCCTCGCTGACCCCCCCTGCCTCCTGTCTCTCCCTTCTACAGTCCTTGCTTCACTCTGCTGCCTGGATCATTTTTCTAAGGAAAAAAAAATGAGTCTACATCTCCCCAATCGTTAAGAACCTCCAGTGGTTGCCAAAAAGTCCTTACAATCAGCTTTCAAGCATTCAATCATCTTTCCCCTTCCTCTCTTACCGCACTGATTTCTTACTACAACCCAGCCACTCAATTAGCCCCTCTAATGCCAAACTACTCACTATACCTTATTCTCATCTACCTCACCACCAACCCTTTGTTCATGGCCTCCCTCTGGCCTGGAAATCCTCCCCATTTCATATATCTGACAGACCACCACTCTCCCACCTTCAAAGAATTATTAAAATCACACCTCCTCCCAGAGGTCTTCCCAGACTAAGCCCTCATTTCCCCCTACTCCATCTCCCTTTTATATCACCTATGCACTTGGATTTGTACCCTTTAAGCACTTGATATTCATCTTACCCTCAGCCCCACAGCACTTAGGTGCCTACCCAAAATGTATTTTAATATCTGTCTTCTCCTCTAGACTGTAAACTTTTTGTGGGCAGGGAATATGTCCACCAACTCTGTGAATTGTACTCTCTTTCCCAATCACTTAATACAGTGCTCTGCACACAGTAATAAATACCAATGATGGACTGAATGTGAATATTGAACCTACGGCTGTAACTTTTGCAGCTAACAAATTTATGTTTAAGAAAACAATCTCCACATTCTAATTGGGGTTTTTGAATGGGTCTCTGAATAATATAAACAACACAGCATAAAACACTGAGAACCAAATATTTGATATTGCATCATTTCTTAATCTTTGGCAATAACTCAGGCACTTCCCATGCAGTTGCACTTCCCTTTGCGCAAAAAGTGTTTTTAAACTGTTACCTCATACCACTGCTGTCCACTTGTGTTGAAGAGCAGGACACACAGAGGGTCAGATTTGGAACCTACATCTTTATCCAGGAGGTTGTTACAGGAGATGTTCAGCTCCACTTTTGTCACACATTGTGCCGCCATTTGCTGTGCAGCAGGTGGAAAGAAAACATCCAAAACAATGAAATGGCATGTTTAGATAATCTTCTCCAAGAAACAAGTGAACTCTTATAGCTCATTAGCTTTCTACCAGATTATCGGAATAGGATCAGAATAGCCTGTGAAAGGCAATTACAGCAGTCTTACTTTCGGTATCCAGGAAGGAAATGCCAGCTTAACCTGTATTTCTTTGATGGGGAAAAAAAGCAGGCTTTTGTCTAAGTGAAAAATACCACTAAAGTTAGTAGTAGAAACAACACTTCTCCAATACCATTCTACATCAGCGTACATTTTTCAGTGTTTATCTGCTGTCCTGTATGCATTCAGAAAATATGGGGGTCAGTGCAGCCAAACAATAATAATTAATAATAATTGTGGTATTTAAGTGCTTACTATGTGCCAGGCACTGTACTAAGCACTGGGGTGATGCATGCAAATAGGGTTGGACACAATTCCTGTCCCACATGGGGAACACAGTCTCAATCCCCATTTTACAGATGAGGGAACTGGGGCCCAGAAAAGTGAAATGACCTGCCCAAGATCACACAGCAGACAAGTGAAAGAATCGACCCCCAGGCCCGTGCTGTATTCTTTCTACTGTGCTTGGATACTGCTTTCCTTGGTGGGTCAGAGCAACCCAACTAGACACCGTTTCCCTTGTGTCCAGGAGCAGATTTCAGGCTATTTTTGGACATAAATGTTTGACCTGTGACCCTAATTGACCTCTTTGTGGACTGATGACTTGCTTTATTTTTAGTTTTGGGGTTTTTTAACCCGAAACTTAAAGGTTCTTTTGTCTGTCCTCATATATGCACTGCGCATGAAACCTGCACAGCCCAACTTTAACCCACCTTCCCCTGCACTCAGAAGCTGGTATTAGGCTAGAGAAGCAGCATGGCTCAGTGGAAAGATCCCAGGCTAGGGAGTCAGAGATCACAGGTTCTAATCCCGGCTCTGCCACTTGTCAGCTGTGTGACCTTGGGCAAGTCACTTAGCTTCTCTGTGCCTTAGTTACCTCATCTGTAAAATGGGGATTAAGACGGTGAGCCCCATGTGGGACAACCTGATTACCTTGTATCTACCTCAGTGCTTAGAACAGTGCTTGGCACATAGTAAGCATTTAATACCATTATTATTATTACTTTCAGACATTCACCTGGAAACTGCTGGCTTTTTTCATGGTCAGTTCCATGCTGTATGTTCCAGACTTGGAACAGGAAAGAATCTTTTGGCCTTTGATCCCAATGGACAAATGCAAAACATGGTTTACCCATCTGTTTTGAATTTTTTTTTAATGAGTAAGAAACTTTGTCATTGTCTTTATTTTCAAGATTTTGCAAGGGTTCCATATGTTAATAGCTAAAACCAACCAACTTTTACCAGACAAAACCTAGTAAAGCACCTAGTATAAGTTTGAAATTCCCTAGAAAGCAGGACCCAATTTTAATCCTTAATGAAATCATTTTGTAGATGGACACAATGTGAACAACTTTAATTCCATTTGTACCTTAAATTCGGTAGGCCACTCCAAACGGTAGCAGTTAAATTTAGCCAGCTACAACTTGGACATGGGAGGGTTACTTACACAGACTGAATCAAGCTACCTTAATCAGCCTGGGGGCCACAAAAACTCTCATTTTCTACACTCGCTTGGTTTCATATTTGCTAAAGGTGGTGAGCCTTTCATACACTTTCAGCCTCATCTTACTCCACTTCAACCCTAAAGCACCACCACATTCGGTCCTTGGATTTGACATTCCTGATGGTGAATTTTAGAGACAGCTATGTGGGTGAGGCTGAACAGGCAATAACCAGCAACAGTCCTTTCTACATTGCAAAAATGTAGACCTTCCTTTGCTGCGTTAATGCGATTACTCTTAGGAGGGGATGGCACTGTTATGAGGAAATGCCAAATCCTTCATTGATATCCTACAATGAGTTCTCTCATATGGTTCATTCATTCACTTATTCAACTGTATTTATTGAGCACTTACTGTGTGTAGAGCACTGTACTAAGCGCTTGGGAACTACAAATCGGCAACATATAGAGACAGTCCCTACCCAACAACAGGCCTACAGTCTAGAAAGGGGAGACAGACAACAAAACAAAACAAGCAGACAGTGTCAATACCATCAGAATAAATAGAATTGTAGCTATAAACACATCTTTAATAAAATAGAGTAATATGTACAAATATACACAAGTGTTGTGGGGAGGAGAAAGGAACAAGGCAGAAGGAGGGAGTGGGGGCGATGGGGAGGGGAGGAGGAAGAGAGGAAAAGGGGGGGCTCAGTCTGGGAAGGCCTCCTGGAGGAGGTGAGCCCTCAGTAGGGATTTGAAGGGAGGAAGAGAGCTAGTTTGGCGGATGTGCGGAGGGAGGGCATTCCAGGCCACAGGTAGGATGTGGGCCAGGGGTCGACGGCGGGACAGGCAAGAATGAGGCACAGCGAGGAGGTTAGAGGTAGAGGAGCGGAGGGTGTGGGCTGGGCTGTAGAAGGAGAGGAGGGAGTTGAGGTAGGAGGGGAAGAGGTGATGGGAGAGCTTTGAAGCTGAGAGTGAGGAGTTTTTGCTTCATGAGAAGGTTGATAGGCAACTACTGTAGATTTTTGAGGAGGGAAGTGACATGCCCAGAGCGTTTCAATAGAAAGATAATCCAGGCAACAGAATGAAGAATAGACTGAAGCAGGGAAAGACAGGAGGATGGGAGATCAGAAAGGAGGACAATGCAGTAATCCAATTGGGATAGGATGAGAAACTGAACCAATAAGGTAGCAGTATGGATGGAGAGGAAAGGGCAGATCTTGGCGATGTTGTGCTGGTGAGACCGACAGGTTTTGGTAATGTTTGGATGT
Organism: Tachyglossus aculeatus; assembly: GCF_015852505.1. Taxonomy (NCBI): domain Eukaryota; kingdom Metazoa; phylum Chordata; class Mammalia; order Monotremata; family Tachyglossidae; genus Tachyglossus; species Tachyglossus aculeatus. The sequence continues at coordinate 95,994,928 of NC_052069.1, forward strand.
GTGGGGTGAATGAGAGAGAGCAGAGTCAAGGATGACACCAAGGTTGCAGGCCTGTTACACAGGAAGGATGATAGAGCTGTCCACAGTAACAGGAAAGTCAGGGAGAGGACAGGGTTTGTGAGGGAAGATAAGGAGCTCAGTCTTGGACATGTTGAGATTTAGGTTGTGGGTGGACATCCAGGTGGAAATGTCCTGAAGGCAGGAGGAGATATGAGCCTGGAGGGAGGGAGAGAGAACAGGGGTGGAGATGTAGATTTGGGTGTTGTCTAGGTAGAGATGATAGTTGAAGCCATGGGAGCGAATGAGTTCACCAAGGGAGTGAGTATAGCTGGAGAACAGAAGGGGACCAAGAACTGATCCTTGAGGAACCACTACAGTAAGGGGATGGGAGGGGGAGGAGGAGCCCACGAAGGAGACTGAGAACATACAGCCAGAGAGATAAGAGGAGAACCAGGAGAAGATGGAGTCTGTGAAGCCAAGGTTGGATACCGTGTTGAGGAGAAGGGGATGGTCCACAGTGTCAAAGGCAGCTGAGAGGTCGAGGAGGATTAGGATAGAGTAGGAGCCATTGGATTTGGCAAGAAGGAGGTCAGTGATGACCTTTGAGAGGGCAGTTTTGGTGGAGTGTAGGGGACGGAAGCCAGATTGGAGGGGTTCTAGGAGAGAGTTGGAGTTGAGGAATTCAAGGCAGCAAATGTAGACAACTCTTTCTAGGAGTTTGGAAAGGAAGGGTAGGAGGGAGATAGAGCAATAACTGGAAGGGGCAGTGGGGTCAAGGAAGTGTTTTTTTAGGATGGGAGAGACATGGGGATGTTTGAAGGCAGAGGGGAAGAAACCATTGTAGAGTGAGCAGTTGAAGATGGAAGTTAAGGAGGGGAGGAGGAAAGGGTGAGAGTTTTTATAAGATGAGAGGGAATGGGGTCCGAAGCACAGGTGGATGGGGTGGCGCTTGAGAGGAGGGAGGAGATCTCATCTGAAGATTTGGCTGAAAAGGATGGGAAAGTAGAGGAGAGGGTTGAGAGCAGGGGCGGGGGATGGAGAAGGGGAAGGGGTGACTATGGGGAGCTCAGATATGATGGTATTAATTTTCCTAATGAAGTAGGTGGCCAGATCAGTGGGGGTGAGGGATGGAGGAGGGGGATGTGCAGGGGGCCCGAGGAGGGAGTTAAATGTCTGGAACAGCTGACAAGAGTGATGAGCATGGGTGTCAATAAGGGAAGAAAAATAGTTTCACCTGGCAGAGGAGAGGGCAGAGTTAAGGCAGCAAAAGATAAATTTGAAGTGTACAAGGTCAGCTTGGTGTTTAGACTTTTGCCAGTAGCGTTCAGCAGCTCAAGCATAAGCGCGAAGGAGGCAGACAGTGATCCAAGGCTGTCGGTTAGTGGTGCAAGAGCAACAAAGGGAAAGGGGTTATATTATATTGTACTGGTTATATTGTATTTTCCCCAAGCACTAAAGTGCCCTGCTCTGCAGACAGTAAATGCTCAATAAAGACAACTAAGTGACTGATTGGTTGGCTGGAAATTCTAACTGGTGATGGCACTCAGCCAAAATTAAAACTAATGTAACGATCAAAAATCATCGGAGTGAAGGCAGATTGGTATGAAACCTACCTAGCTAACCCCAATCAGTGACAATCTCACCAGGCTGTCTCCCCAGCAGAAAACTTGGGCAATAGAAGGAATACCACTGGAAGGAGTCCACCCAAAGGCAATTTCACCCCCATCTCAGGATTTCTTTGGGAGGGGAAGGAATGTACATTGTGCACAAGGATTACCGATGCTGGGCCTCCCTTGAGCCAAGAGTCTCCATGGGGCAGGTAGGTATCTGGACATGTACGTAGTATAGCTGTTTCCATTATCTGCAGAGCCCTGTGCTGCTTAGGGCCTATTTCTCTCCTATCACATGAACCACCACCACCACCACTAAACTGCAAACTCCTCGAGGAGAGAGACCACGTTTTGCTTCCATTGTAAATTCCCAGGAGTCTCGTATATTCATTCAATCGTATTTATTAAGCGCTTACTGTGTGCAGAGCACTGTACTAAGTGCTTGGAAAGTACAATTCGGCAACAGATGGAGACAATCCCTACCCAGCAATGGGAATATACTCTGCTGTAGCCGCCACCATGGGTGTTGTTGAGAAGCGTCTCCCAAAAGCAGGAAGCTGTCAGCAAGTTGGTGGTTGAATTTTAATGTCTGTCTCCCCTGCCACTAGCTTGTAAGATCCATGAGGGCAGGGAGTGGCAACTAACTCTAGTGTCTTCATCTAGTGTAGTCTTCCAAAGTGCTTAGTACCATGCTCTGCACACAGTAATTTCTCAATAAATACCACTGATTAAAGCACCAGATAGAATGCTGAGAACATTTTTTCAGGGAGTGCTGTAAGCATTTTTCAACTGTCCAGAGAACCTGAGACCAGGAGAGTACCGGCATGGCCCACCAATGTCAGCCTTTCCTTAGGATTACTATAAACTCCTCAATCGAGCAGAGTTATTGTAATGTCTTCGGTCCCTGGCTCAGGGCTCAGCAGCAGCAGGGATTCAGTAAACCTGCATAATGATGCTGATTGTCCTGTCTACATGTTTTGTTTTGTTGTCTGTATCCCCCTTCTAGACTGTGAGCCCGTTGTTGGGTAGGGACCGTATGTTGCCATCCTGTACTTCCCAAGTGCTTAGTACAGTGCTCTGCACACTGTAAGCGCTCAATAAACACGACAAAGAATGAATGAATCTTCTACACTGTAAGCATCTTGTGGGGAGGGAACATGTCTACTACTCTGTGGTACTGTACTCTTCCAACCGCTTAATACAGGGCTCTGCACACAGTAAGTACCATTGATTGACTGATGGAGGCAGCAGAATTCCTTTAGGTGAATACAAAAACATGCCCTGATGTACCTAATTATTTTGCAAATTAATGCAATCCCTAGAGGAACTAACATGCTCAAATTTCCCAGAAAGGGTTTGCCTCCAGTTTCATATATAAAAGATCCCATTATACATTAATGAGAGACAGTGTTGCCTAGTGGATAGAGCACGGGCCTGGGAGTCAGAAGGACCTGGATTCTAATTCTGGCTCAGCCACTTGTCAGCTGTGTAACCTTGGCAAGTCACTTCCCTTCTCTGGGCCTCAGTTCCTCATCTGTAAAATGGGATGAAGACCTGTGAGCCCCATGTGGGACATGGCCTGTGTCTGACCTTATTTCCTCTTATCTACCCCAGAGCTTAGCACACAGTAAGCACTTAAATGCCAGTTAAAAAAATACAACTAATTCAATGATTTTGTTGTCATCAATTACACACACACACACACACACACACACACACACACACACACAGAGAAACCACCTTTTGCTGCAGAGTGACTTTACAGGGTCAGGGGTGTGAAGAAGTGAAACACTTTGGAAATATCAGCTCAGGAGAGGTGACTACCAAGAATCAGCACTTGCCTCCCTGTCCTGACTTGCCCTTTTCAGCAGCCTACAATCCAGAGTCCATGGCCACTGCGGTACCTAAGTCTCTCTGACAACTAAGGTTGCAAGAGTTCAGTGTCCCTATCTGTTCTCCCTCCCACAGAACAGGAGCACCACACAGGACGGGGACTGCATCCAATCTGATTGCATTCATTCATTCAATCATATTAATAAGCCCTTACTGTGCAAAGCACTATACTAAGCACTTGGGAGAATACAATATAACAATCAACAGGCATATTCCCTGGCCACAAGTTATTGTATTGATCCCAGTGCTTAGTACAGTGAGGAATAGCATGGCCTGATGGAAAGAGCACAAGCCCGGGAATCAGAGGACCTAGGTTTTAATTCTGGCTCCGCCACATACCTGCTGTGTGACCTTAGGCAAGCCAATTCACTCCTCTGTGCCTCGGTACCCTCATCGGCAAAATGGGAATTCGCTACCTGTTCTCCCTTGTACATAAACTGTAAGCCCCAGGTGGGACCTGATTACCTCGTGTCTACCCCAGCGCTTAATACAGTGCTTGGCACATGGTAAGCACTTAAATACCACAATTATTATTACAGTGCTTGGCACACAGTAAATGCTTAACTCAAACCAATCACTCAATCAACCAACTGCACTTATTGAAAGCTTACTGAGTACAGAGTCCTGTACTAAGTGCTTGGGAGACTAAACTATAACAGAGTTGGTAGACACATTACCTGCCCACACTATTCTTATTACCCACCTGCTTCCTACACACCTTCCATTCAGGTCATTACACATTCTCACAAAAGCACCCAATACACCTTGTGGATGTTGACTGACACAGCACCACAGACAACATGCAGCAGCGAAGGAAGCAGGGTGGCCTAGTGGAAACAGCCCAGGACTGGCCACTATGGGATCTGGGCTCTAAACCTGGTACCACCAGTTGCCTACTGTGTGACTTGTGCCTCAGTTTCCTCAACTACAAAATGAGGACTCAAAATGTGAGCCCCATGTGGGACAGGGGCTGTGTCCATTCTGGTAAACTTATCTCTAAGCCAGAGCTTAGAACAGTGTTTGACACATAATAAGCTGTAACAAATACCACAAAAAAACAAACAAAAAACCCCCTGAGAAGTCAGGGAAGTCTTGACATTGGCCAGGAAGCTGGCTTTTGCTTTGTTTCTGGTGCACCCAAAGTGTCCTTGCAATATCTGTCTTAAAATATGGTGTGGTGACATGCCACACATACAAGGGTAAAAGGTTTGAGAATTAACCAAATCCTTCAGATAATCATATGTTATGAGAAATAGGCAAAATGCTATACTGAAAACTTGTTTAACAGGTTACTCTTCACATGGGACCTAATGCTGCAAATATGAAGGAAGCCTCCAATGAGGTGTTAGGTAGTAATATTCAAAGGAAACATGTGAGCCCACTGTTGGGGAGGGACCGTCTCTATATATTGCCAACTTGTACTTCCCAAGCGCTTAGTACAGTGCTCTGCACACAGTAAGCGCTTAATAAATACGATTGATTGATTGATCCTCTGAGCTCAAAATTATAAGATTCCCAGAGGTGAGACTTCAGCTCCAAAATGGGAACCCTGGAAAATCTCTACCTTCTTTTCTCTCATCTTCCACTCAGTTTTCATAAATTTCCCTCCTTCCTTGTTAAAATTCACTCCTTCCATCTGCCTGTCTGAACCACAGATGAACAGGTAGTCTTCACGCAATTTTCAAAAGCCAGGCCTTTTGTAGCTTCATTAGTAGACAAGCATGAAACAAACTATTAAAGTCAGCTATTGACTTCACCACAGAGAAAGAAGTTTTCCAGTCAGAACATGTTCTTTTTAACATGCCAGAACGTGTCCAAGGGATGCACATGCTTCACCTAATTCTCTCTCAAACCCAACACTCCCCTGACAAAAACGATGAGACAAATTTCACATTCCACAAACAAGAGTCCTTGGCCCAAGTTCTCCAGTATCAAGTTAGGTGAGCTACGATAATCAAGTTGCTTCCAGAGAAATATTTACTATTTATCCCTCTAACTGTACACTCGTTATAACAAAGAGCATGTCTACCAACTCTGCTATACTGTACTATTCCAAGTACTAAGTACAGTGCTCAGTACACTGTATGCACTCAATAAATAAAACTGATTTATCTCATAATCTTTATTTTATTCCGCCATTAGTACCTATTTTGGCGGATTGTAGTCTCAGCATCTTTAATTTAATCCTCCCTCTCTGGACTCTAAACTCCTTGTGGGGAGGGAACATGTCTAGCATATCTATTACACTGTACTCTCCCAAGTACTTAGTACAGTGAACTACACACAGTAAGCCTTGATTGATTTAATTTCTAGAATACCCTTGATCTCAACTCACCTACAAAAGCTTTATTGTCCTACCTTTAAGGAGTATTATAACTCTTTACCCACTGTTTACACAGCACCTTCCTTCAGCAGATCAAAGTACTCATCTCACCAATTTTACAATGTACCCCAAGCTACAAATAAATAGCAATTACTCATTTAGTTCCTATTGGACTGAAGTCCCTTATGCAAAGCCCCCTCACTGGCCAGCAGTGACTCTCCAGATAATTCATTATCAGTCCTTTAGAAGGAGTGTGGTATAGTGGTTTAGTGGAAAGAGCACGGGCTTGACAGTCAGAGGACGTGGGTTCTAATCCCATCACCGCCACTTCATCATCATCAATCGTATTTATTGAGCGCTTACTGTGTGCAGAGCACTGTACTAAGCGCTTGAGAAGTACAAGTTGGCAACATATAGAGACAGTCCCTACCCAACAGTGGGCTCACAGTCTAAAAGGCCACTTGTCTGCTGTGTGAACTTGGTCAAACCACTTAACTTCTCTGTGCCTCAGTTACCCCATTTGAAAAATGGGGATTAAGACTGTGACCCCCTACGTGGGTCAACCTGATTTCCTTGTATCTCTCCCAGTGCTCAGAACAGAGTTTGGCACATAGTAAGCATTTAACAAATATAATAATAATAATAATTATTATTATTATTTAGATTTTAAACACTTGGGGACAGAGCCTGCACCTTTGTGGTACCGGATCTCTGAAGCGCCTTGAACAATGTCAGGGTTCAAATGCACCTGAAAACATTGCCCACCTTTCCTGATTCTAAAGAATCTTTGTTTAGCTACTCTTTAGAAATCCTAAGACATTTCGCTTGTCTTCAGTTTGCGCATACCTCCCTCCAAATTTTCATGATCGAAAGTAGGCTATCACCCTAAAAACTCTGCAGCACTTTACATATTGCTTTTTAAGTTGGCTCTAAAAGAAGAGGCCACTAATTGTCAAGTTCCACTAATTGTCAAGTTCCACCTGCCTTCAGCCTGGATGGTGGAAGGTGACTCTGTGAGTCCAATAGCAAAATACTTGCAAGAGGACAGGGGAAAAGGTAGACAGGAAGAAGAGAAGGTGGAGATGACAGGGGTGGTTGCCCACCCAGTCTCTCCTTCTTCCTCCTCTCTGTACCAGCCGTGACCTTCACTGCTACAGCCTCCATGTTCACTCTAGTTGTTCAGGCCCATCTTGGGACTGTGAATGATGGGAACTGCTAAGGTTGCTGGGACTATGTGTTCCCATGCCCACTAGAGACACTCATTCATATGCAGATCTAGAATACCTCTGCTGAGCAGGGATTGTGGCAGAAGAGAATGGTGAAGAATGGTTTCCCAACCCTCTTAACTCCTTCCTCCGTCTAACCCTTTCTCCACTCTCTCTCTGCCCCTGAAAGAACCCTTTCCCTCTCTACCTCTCCCACTGTACAGTAAAAACACTGCAGATAAAGGGCTCTAAGTTATAACGGCTATATTTCTTTACATAACTTCAATCTTTATTTTACTACTGCTTAGCATCTTATATATCAAATTTTACTAATTTTACATACAAAACCATTGTCTTAGCCTGCGAATAAATGCTAAACAAAGCTAGGGCAAAACTTACATTTGCAGTGAGATCAATGACACTGGGGGGTCAGTATACACACACACACACACATATATACAAAATTTGTTAAGCCCTTATTATGCACCAGGCACTGTACTAAGCCCTGGGGTAGATACAAGCTAATCAGGTTGGACACAGTCCCTGTCCCGCATAGGGCTCACAGTCTTAATCCCCATTTTACAGAAGAGGTAACTGAGGCACAGAGAAGTGACATGACTTGCCCTACGACCCACAGCAGACAAGTGGCGGTGTCAGGATTAGAACCCAGATCAATCAATCGATCAATCAATCGTATTTATTAAGCACTTACTGTGCGCAGAGCACTGTACTAAGCGCTTGGGAAGCACAAGTTGGCAACATATAGAGACAGTCCCTACCCAACAGTGGGCTCACAGTCTAGAAGGGGGAGACAGAGAACAAAACCAAACATACTAACAAAATAAAATAAACAGAATAGATATGTACAAGTAAAATAAATAAATAAATAGAGTAATAAATACGTACAAACATATACATATATACAGGTGCTGTGGGGAAGGGAAGGAGGTAAGATGGGGGGATGGAGAGGGGGACGAGGGGGAGAGGAGGGAAGGGGCTCAGTCTGGGAAGGCCTCCTGGAGGGGTGAGCTCTCAGTAGGGCCTTGAAGGGAGGAAGAGAGCTAGCTTGGCGGATGGGCAGAGGGAGGGCATTCCAGGCCCAGGGGATGATGTGGGTCGGGGGTCGATGGCGGGACAGGCGAGAACGAGGTACGGTGAGGAGATTAGCGGCAGAGGAGTGGAGGGTGCGGGCTGGGCTGTAGAAGGAGAGAAGGGAGGTGAGGTAGGAGGGGGCGAGGTGATGAAGAGCCTTGAAGCCTAGGGTAAGGAGTTTCTGCCTGATGCACAGATTGATTGGTAGCCACTGGAGATTTTTGAGGAGGGGAGTAATGTGCCCAGAGCATTTCTGGACAAAGACAATCCAGGCAGCAGCATGAAGTACGGATTGAAGTGGGGAGAGAGACACGAGGATGGGAGATCAGAGAGAAGGCTGATGCAGTAGTCCAGACGGGATAGGATGAGAGCTTGAACGAGCAGGGTAGCGGTTTGGATGGAGAGGAAAGGGCGGATCTTGGCAATGTTGCAGAGCTGAGACCGGCAGGTTTTGGTGACGGCTTGGATGTGAGGGGTGAATGAGAGAGCGGAGTCGAGGATGACACCAAGGTTGCGGTCTTGTGAGACGGGAATGATGGTAGTGCCGTCAACAAAGATGGGAAAGTCAGGGAGAGGGCAGGGTTTGGGAGGGAAGACAAGGAGTTCAGTCTTGCTCTATCCACTAGGCCACACTGCTTCTCAATCTGTATATACATATCTATGTATATCTACAGACAAAATTCAATGTTAGTAACATCACCTTTGAACAGAAAACCCTCATTTCTAATGGAAACCCAGCAGTATCCCAAACCCTAGGTAAAGAAAATGTAACCACCACAAAAGGCTAGTTTTGTTCACCTGAAGTTTACGCAGAGTTTTACCTGCTTCCAGGAACTTGGGAACTTTCCCCCAGGCTCCTCCTACCTATCTCCACCCCCTAAACCACCATCACACCTTGAGTAACAGGTGATTTCAAAATGCTTGTGCTGGCATGAGCACAATCGGCATTTTTCTCCTTTTGAGGAAGGAAAAACAGGATTAATACTGGGGAGGCAGCATGGGCTAGTGAAAAGAGCATGAACCTGGAAGTCAGGGGACCCAGGTTCTGCTCTGGCTGAGCCTCTGACTTGCTTTGCTGTGTGACTTTAGGCAAGTCATTTAAACTTTTTCAATTCCTCACCACCGGCTCTGCAGCAGTCAATCAGCTCTCTCCCCCTTACTTATCTTCACTCCCTGCACACATGGCTCCTCTACTGCCAACCATTAACCCCTAGTTAACACTCGCCCCTCCTGCCTGGAACCGACTCCCCCTACATAGCTGACCGGCCAGCACTCTCCCTATCTTCAAAGCCCTACTAAACCACACCTCCTCCAAGAGGCCTTCCCTGACTCAGCTCTCATTCCCCCACTCTAGGCTCCCTCCTTACTGCCTCAGCAATGCACTTAGCCTCACCTCCTAACCACTCAGTTGCTCACCCCATCCACACAGAACCGATGTACACATCCTGTAAATCAATCGCATTTATTGAGCACTTACTGTGTGCAGAGCACTGTACTAAGCACTTGGGAAGTACAAGTTGGCAACATATTGAGACAGTCCCTACCCAACAGTGGGCTCACAGTCTAGAAGGGGGAGACAGAGAACAAAACCAAACATATTAACAAAATAAAATAAATAGAATAGATATGTACAAGTAAAATAGAGTGATAAATATGTACAAACATATATACATATATACAGGTGTTGAGGGGAAGGGAAGGAGGTAAGATGGGAGGATGGAGAGGGGGACGAGGGGGAGAGGAAGGAGGGGGCTCAGTCTGGGAAGGCCTCCTGGAGGAGGTGAGCTCTTAGTAGGGCCTTGAAGGGAGGAAGAGAGCTAGCTTGGTGGATGTTGGGAGGGAGGGCATTCCAGGCCAGGGGGATGACGTGGGCCATGATTTTAATATCTGTCTCTCCCGCTATACTGTAAGCAGAGATTATACTGTACTCTTCCTCACTATCAGAATGGATTTTAAATACCTTTCAAAGCCACCTCTTGGAATGTGAGCCCCATATGTCCGATCTACATATCTTGTACCTCCCCCAGGGCTTACATAGTGTTTAGTGTATTGCAAGCACCTAATAAATGCCAGTGTTATTATGAATCTGTTAACTGCAGTAACTGGTTTGTACTGGAGTGCCTACTGAATTTTATTACCAATTTCATAAGACTAAGTCCCCAAAAGTACTTTGAGAAAATATATTAAACTGTGGACAGCCATAGAACCCTAAAATCCTTTGTCGATACAATTGCTATATTTGCATTTCTACCATGGTATTCTCCATTTCCTTAATTGGATTAATAAAATCCATTAATTCATTTTAAAAATGCATATTCCCCCAACTCATCTTTACCTGAGCTGCTCTCAAGTGGCCAAGCAGACTGATTTGAATTTCTCTCTCTTTCCCCTTCTGGTGTGCTTAGGGGAAGTTGCAAGTAATCAATCCATCAATTGTATTTATTGAGCACTTTCTGCACGCGGAGCATTGTACTAGATTGTAAGAGCACTGTGAGCAGGGAATATGGTTATTGCTACATTATACTCTCCCAAGTGTGTACTACTATGTTCCGCACACAGTAAGAGCTCAATAAATACAACTGACTGAGTGACAGCAGCAGGAAGGAAAGGGAGGCTGAACATTCTGCTCCTGGCAAACAGAGTCACTACAGGACAAACTTCAAAAATGTGGTATTTATTGAGCACTCACGTGGCACAATGCACTGCACTAGGAACAAAACAACAAAATAACAACAAAATAAGGAAGAGCCACATTGCCTGCCCAGAAGGAGCTTACACTACAAAGAAGGAAACGGGCAGGCAGCGGCCTGGACCAGAGGGAAGGATGGATCAAACAATGGTAACGAGTCTCTCAGAGATTGACAGTTTGGCTCCATTCCATTCATTCAACCATATTTATTGAGCACTTACTGTTTGCAGAGCACTGTACTAAGTGCTTGGGAGGCATTTCAGGCTGCAAGGGGTGAAATAGGATAGAGTACGGGCCTGGAGTCAGGTCGTGGGTTCTAATCCCAACTCCTCCATTTGTCTGCTGGGTGGCCTTGGGCAAGTCATTTTATTTCTCTGTGCCTCAGTTACCCCATCTGTAAAATGGGGACTGAGACCATGAGCCCTACACGGGACAGGGACTGTGATCAACCCGGTTTGCTTGTATCCACCCCAGTGCTTAGTAGAGTATATGGAAAATAGCAAGTGCTTAAATACCACAATTATTACTATCAGCTTTGGCTGCTGGCTCTGCCCTGCCCTCAACACTAACTCTGCCGCCTCAGTGGCAGTCCCCATATGATTGGCATATGCGTCTTTTAGACTCCCATACTGAGAGACTAAGAGTAAGATGACTATTAGATGGGGCTGGAGTTAGGGGATTCTAACCTGGTAATCAAGTTAGGCTTTCTGGAAATGTTCTGGGGTTGATCATTTTTTTGAGCGCTTAATGTGTGCAGAGCACTGTACGAAGCGCTTGCCCCATTCAGATGTTTGTGGCAGTGCCACAGGATCCTTTAGTGGGGGTCTCTGGGCACCCTCAGCGGGGAGTTTTAGTGCACTACAATGCTACCATGAGAGAACAGTGACAATAACAATGATGATAATTCTGGAAATCTGTTAAGCATTTAATATGCACCAAACGCTGTACTAAGCACTGGGGTAGGTACAGGTTATCAATCCATCAATGGTATTGAGTGAGCGCTTACTGTGTTTGGAGCAGTGTACTAAGCACTTGGGAGAGTACGATACAACACAGCGGGTAGACAGTTATGAGGATCACTTGAAGATGTGCAGATGGGGGCCGACACTGAGGGGGCGGAGGTAATAATAACAATGATAATAATAGTTAATAGTGGTATTTGTTAATTGGTTACTATGTGCCAGGCACAAGACTGTGCGC